>NW_026068155.1:1341617-1354810 GCF_014885135.2 Alexandromys fortis | reverse complement strand
AGGGGGAGAGAGAGGGAGAGGGAGAGGGAGAGGGAGGGAGGGAGAGAAAGAGAAAGAGAGAGAGAGAGAGAGAGAGAGAGAGAGAGAGAGCGAGAGAGAGAGAGACTGTTTGGTCTATTCTGGTTTGTTAGTTTTTGTTTTTTTCTTATCTTATTATTTTTCTGATAAGAGACAGAAAGGGTGTGGATTCAGATAGATAGTGAGGTGGGGAGGAGCTTGGAGGAGTCAGGAGAAGGGGAACACAATCAAAATATATTGTATGAAAATAAATCTACTTTCAATAAAAATAAAACGCCATCTAAAAGAAAAAAATTTAAAATCAGTATGTTAGCAAAGTTTATCCCTTCTGTGGTCCGTGAAAAAGAATCTGTTCCACGCCTTCTAGCTTCTAATTGGTTGCTGGCAGTTTTTGACTCCAATCTCTGACTTCATCTTTATCTATCTTTCTGCCTTCACATCATCTGTCTTCTATGCATGTTTGTTTCAGTGTCCAATTTCCCTCCCCTACTTTTATTTTTACTTTTTTGAGACAGAGTATCTCTGTGTAACAGTCCTAGCTGTCCTGGAACTTGCTCTGTAGACCAGGATGGCCTTGAACTCAGATATCCGCCTGCCTCTGCCTCCCAAGTGCTAGAATCAAGACGTGCATCACGTCCCGCCCAGCCCATTTTTCCCTCTTTATAAGCATCAAAGTCAAACTGGATTGGGACTCAGGAGTTCGAAGAAATGAACTTACCAGGAACATTTCTCATTCAACTACAACAGGTCCTGACCAGATGGTTTTATTTTAACTTGATTATTCCTATTTCCTAGCAAAAATATATTATAAGGTAAGCAATTTAACTAATCTTTATTGAAGGACACATTTTAGTCCATATAAGAGTTACATTTTCTTCCTCACCTGCTTCAGTTATACCATAGTTATATCATACATTAGTCATACATATTTGGTACTCTCTGTACTCCATTTTGGGCTATTCCTGTACTGATTTTAATTATTTAATTTGGAAGCATGTAAAACTTTACTATGTTGTTAAGTGTCAAAGCTATACAAAAGGCATAGTCAGACAGGGATTATTCCTCTCTCATCCTGCACAGTCTGTTTTCCCATTATGTAGATTCCTTTCACAACTCTACCATGTTTGTAATAAGTCACTTTATTGTTTGTTCTATTCTTTTTGTACTTTTTTTTTACACAAATGACATACTGAAGTTCTAATATCTCCTTTACTTTTATTAAGGGGAATGCTCTATAGATATTCTTTTATATGTTCTTTCTTAATTTAACATTAGGTATTAGAAATTATGCCACGACAGTAACTAGCTTCTTCATTCTTTTTGACAGCAACATAGTGTTTGTGACAATCAGAGTCTAAGGTTGTGCTGTGATCGCTACCTCCTAAGGTGCATACCTTTTGTAATTCCCTTCCCCTGACTGTAGACATGATCTGTAAATTTCCTCTACTTAATAGAATAGAATACAAAAAAAGGTAATGGGATGTCACATTCATGATTATTCTGGATAATATTATTTTAATCTGCTAGCTGTCTATATTGAGTTTTTTTCCTGCTGGCTTTGATGATGAATATGAACATATGGAAAGGCCACCTGCCTGGTAACTATAAGAAACCTCTCATTGCTGAATACAGATTCTATGTGATCTATCCCATTTATTAGGATCTCAGCGCTCTGGATAAACTTCAGGAATCATATGGAAGGCACCAAGGGTTTTAAATAACTTAACCTCACTGAGTAAAAAAGACTTATGTAAATAAAATTGCTGATTCCTTAGCTCCAAAACTGAAGATCTTGGTTGTTGTTCACACAGAAGTGGTGCAAGAAGAATGGATTCGTGAGTATCGTAGGGCTGGCTATAGCATAACAGTGGAAGGAATAAGGGGTTTGTATGTGAGTTTGAGCCGTAAATGGGCCTCTTCCTAAAAAATTGAATTTGATGAATTTTCTGAAACTCTCTCACAGTTATTTTTACCTATAAAATATAAATAATAAAGTCATTTTTTCTAATGGTTGCAGTGATGGTTAAATTAGAAACCACTCCTCTGCGTGTGTGTGCCCCTCTCCACGCGCACAGGCACGTGCACGCACGTGCTTTTCATGAGTGGAAACTCTATCTCCTCTTTTCCTTCTACTCCTCTCATCAATGAAGAAAAAAATTGGATAAAAATAAGACTTCCAGAAATAAGTAATAAAGCTGGGCGTAGTGATGTACTCCTTTAAACCCAGCACTTGAGAGGCAGAAACAGAAGGATCTTTGAATTAGAGGCCAGTCTGTTCTACATAGTGAGTTCCAGGACACTCTGAGATACAAAGGGAGACTCTTGTCTTGAAAAAAAGAAGTAATAAAATAATCATTCATATTCTGGGATTTCAGAAACCATTTCAGAGTTTATTCTTAAACTCAAAGTTAAACATAGAAATTGTATTTTTGATTGAAATATGTTCGCCTTACTCTCTACTTCACCATACCTTATTCTATTTAAATTTATTCAACCTTTATCACTATGCCATAAGCTCAAAGACTTAATTATTTTTACAAATTTGTTCACATAAGAATTTATTGAGCACAGGCTGCCCTGTAAGGGCTTTATCCTGATTACAGCATACAATGTCACAACATTAAAAAAATTTTGCATATGACCTGGCTCAACCTTATCATTTTAAAAAATTAAAGGAAATAAGTCAAAAGAAAGGAATTCACTTACCTACTATTCCATAGTAAATTAAGAGCAGAATCATAAGAACCTAAGGTTTTCTAACATTTAAGCCAATGAGAATTTATCACAGGTTATTGTGGACCTTCTGATGCTTTCTACATATTTACCCATGAGTCTTTTGAAAAGAACAAAACTAAAATTAGTAAGTAGTTAGCAGTGAGCTGGCTTTCCAGAACACCAAACAGCCTGATAGATGATAAGATTTCAATCGATGTATCTCTCAATCCCTTTCTAAACTCTTTTGTCCCTATCCTGACGAGTTTGCTGCTACTACTTCTGACTTGCCTACACTTAGGCTATGTTCAATAGAAGAGAGACGATATTGGGTCCTGAGACAGGGCTTCTTCACTTGCCTCCATACCAGAGGCCAACAGAATACATTTTGATTAAAAATTGTTCTCACAGGCCCGCCTTATTCAAAGGGCAGAAGCAGGTGGACCTCTGAGGCCAGCTTCATTTACATAATGAGTTCCAGAACACCTAGAGCTACATGAAGAGACCTTATCTCAAAAAAAAAGAAAGAAAGAAAGAAAGAAAGAAAGAAAAAGAAAGGAAAAGAAAAAAGAAAGAAACAAAAAATAATAATTCTCCAATGTAAAAGTTTGTATCCTTGGGCCTGTGGCTGTGAATAGAGGCAACAAATGATAAACTGTGCTCACCCTCCAGTCTAAGAATTAAATCTTCTCTGGGCAGTGGTGGCACACGCCTTTAATCCCAGCACTTGGGAGGTAGAGGCAGGTGGATTTCTGTGAGCTCAAAAGCAAGTTGCAGGACAACAAAGACTACACAGAAAAGCCCTGTCTTGAAAAACAAAACAAAACAAAAAAAGAATCCTTTCACAAAGAGTATGTCCAATGCTCTGTGCACATAGCAGCAGTCACTGTAACACCGCTTCTATCTTTGAGACACCTAAAATCTATATTCACTGCCATGAGAACAAACCTTTATGATAGAGGGGCTTTAGAATAGAGGGCGCAGAAGAAACCCATGCGGTCTGCTGTGAGAACAGAAAAAGGAGTAATAATTGCTAACAATTACTTTCCAATGAGTCAGATAAAATTGACTTCAAAGAAATATGGCACTTTAGTCTGGCTGCGCAAGGTAGAATTTTGTTGATTACAGAACAAGAACAAGGACACTTTGCACTTAAGGACTGCGGAAGACAGGGACTAGGAGGTGTTAAAGGAACTGACTTGGCTCCAAATAGGAATTACAGACATTTAGGTTAAGTGGAAACTTCTTATAGGTGACTCTGGCAAGGTTAGACCATGAAAAATTTGAAAAGCCACACACATTAAATGTTTGGAGTTCAATATATATGCGGTTGTTTTTAGAAAAAGAATGCTGTGATTCAAACACTGCTTTAAAAGAGTACTTAGGCTGGGTATATGGCTTTGTAACAGAATATTAGCCTGGTATATGTGAGGATCTGAGGTTTATCCTGAGCATCACAAATATTCTTAATAGTAGTGTACACCTACAGTTACAATGCACATAGAAAGAAGCAGAAGGATTGCAAGCTCAAGGCCAGCCTTTGCTATGTGTGGAGGCCCTGTCAAAATAAATAAATGAAACAAATGATTTTGACAGCAATGTAGAACTTGTACATCAAGACTAGGAACAAAAAGAAGCTATTACAACAGTCCAGTTACAGTGTGGGCAAGTACAATGGGGATGGAAGCAAATAGATTATAATCAGATTCCAGAAATAGAACTGATGAAATAGGCAAATTGCTCTTGCTGCTAGGGAAAGAAAGAACCAAGGAATTTCACCTGAATGACAAATTGAATTGCCATTAACCAAAGTAGGGAATAAGAAAGAGAAACATGTTTGGGAGATGGAAAAAGGAGAGAATTTGAGGTACCCATGATGTAGCCCCAAATTCCCAATTTTGTGGCTAGTTTATGAATATAAAGATATAAAGATCAGGAAAGAAGGCTAGAATTCAAGATGAGAGTCATGGGCTGGCAATAAGGCTCAGCAAGTAAAGGAGCTTTCTGAGTTCAACCCTGGGATTCAACCCCTGAGATCAAGATGGTAGAAGGAGAGAACCCACTCTCCCAACTTGTCTTCTGATCTCCAGACACATTCTACAGCAACCCCCCACCATACATATAAATGTAATTTATTTTTATTTGTTTGACTTGTTTGTTTGTTCATTTGTTTGTTTGAAATAGAGTCTTTGTACATAGCCCTGGCTATCTTGGAACTCACTATGTAGATCATATTAGCCTTGAACTCACAGAAATCCACCTGCCTCTGCCTCCTGAGAACTGGGATTAAAGCATGTGCCACCACCCCTGAATGTAATATATTTTAAAAATTATTTGATAGTTATTAAGGTAGAGTTGAGCTGGGTGTGATGGAGCATGTATATAATCCCAGAGGCTGAGGCTGGAGGACTAGGTGTGTCTGACCAGTCTGAAATATCCATCAAAATGTTGTCTCAAAATAGTCAGCACCTAAAGTCATTTCGTGTTATCACCCAGAAAGAGACATGACTGTACTCTTCAATAATTGTGTAAAACTGGAATCTGGCCTCATTTTCCATTATATGAAGGGGTTTGTAAATGAAGATTGTTGAAAATTGAATAATGGAACTTTTGCTTTTTCCTTTCTGCAATTATGTACTGCTTAAACCCTTTCTCATAAGCATTCATTACTCTTATAAATGAAATAAACGTGTTGTGCCAAAGGAACACATTATAAAATTTCGGGAAAAAAAATACCTGTATCTACACTATACCAAAATTGTTTTCTACTTTTTTTTTGTTTGTTTTTCAAGGCAGGGTTTCTCTGTGGTTTTGGAGCCTGTCCTTGAACTAGCTCTTGTAGACCAGGCTGGTCTCGAACTCACAGAGATCCGCCTGCCTCTGCCTCCTGAGTGCTGGGATTAAAGGCGTGTGCCACCACCGCCCGGCTGTTTTCTACTTAACATTTCTTTCCGGTCTTTGTCGGTATATTTCTAAAGATATGCTTATTTGGCTGCAACAGAAAATTGCATACTTTCCATACTATATTTCCCTTAATTCAATCTAGTTTTTCATTAACTCATTTTTTCTTTTATCTCTTTCTCATAGGCTATGAAATTGCATCAGGTTGGTGTACCATAATTTAGGTAGCTATTTTCTTATTGTGCCATATATTTCAAAAATCATCAGTAAAAACTTGACTGACACTTTCCTTCATTCTCTTCTCAGAACAAAGGACGTGGGAACAGAGATCTGGATTATTTAGGATTACTATTTGCTAAATCTTTTCAGGGCATAAAAAGCAAAATGATCATGATTTCCAGATAAAATGTGTACATGCTATCTTTTCCTATGAGTAAAAATTCCTTCCTTAAGTATTCACAATTCAAGTATAAGCTCAAACTTTTTTGCAATTTATTTAAGGCTTATAAACAGCCTCCAATTCATGACATTCTTCTTCTGATACAGAACTTCAGATTAAGCCATGAAGCCACATGCACAAGCCATCTAAATCAAAACTACTATTGCTCCTATCACCTCAAGCTTCTGACATGTGCTCTTTTGCTGGCTAGTTTTGTGTCAACTTGACACAAGCTAGAGTCATTATAGAGGAAGGATCCTTAGTTGAGAAAATGCCTCCAGGAGTTCCAGCAGTAAGGTATTTTTCTCAATTAGTGATCAATGAGGAAGGGCCAGCCCATGGTGGGTGGGGCCAGCTCTGGGCTGCTTGTCCTGCGTTTTATCGTGAGGAGGCTGAGCAAGTCTTAAGAAGAAAACCAGTAAGCAGCACACTCCTCCATGACCGCTACATCAGTGCCTGCCTTCAGGTTCCTACTCTGTTTGTGACCATGTTCTGGTCTCCTTCAATTATGGACTACAATGTGGAAGGCTAAGCTGAATAGACCCTTCCCTCCAATTTGCTTTTTGGTCATGGTGTTTTATCATAGCAATGGTAACTCTAAGACAGCCTTCAGAACAATTCTGAAAATCTCTCCTTTCCAAGCTTCCATAGCTTTTAGCCTCAGCTCCAGTTTCAGTTCTTTGTTACTCTGGTTTCAACCCACTATTTCATCCCTACATTTATGACTCATTTATTCTCTCTTTACATCTTCTTCGCTCCTGACTTAATAGCCCTCAGACTGACTCCTCAGGTTTGGATCTATCTGTTTGGCCTTAGAATTACCTTAACGATGACAGTCCTGAGTCCTGAAGGATCAGGTGCTGAGAGGCATTTTGTCCCCTTCTCCATAAATCAACCTTTTCTCCAAACACCACTTTCATTTGAATTTTATTCCTTTGCATTATCTGACTCTGGAGAATAATTTAGAATGTCAGAGTAACAATGACTGTTCTTAAATGACTGTAGATTCACAGTCAAATCTAATAGGTAATACTTTCAGGTTTCAGTACAAGATATAAAATCTAGATGTGAATTTTTATTGTAACTATAATTGCATAATTATAAAACAATAAAAATGGAATATGTTAACAGACATAACCAATGCTGATAGTGTATCAGGGAAGATATTAGTCCAGACTGCCCAAATGATTTTGTTTGTCCATTTTAAAACTGACACTTTGAGTTGGGGGTGTAGCTCAACTCCCAAAACTAATCCTTGAAAATAAAAGTGGCTTATTTGTGTGTGTGCCACAGTGTACACGCAGGGGCCAGAGGTTAACTTGTGGGAGTTAGTTCTTTCTTCCCGTCCTGTGGGTCTCAAGTATTTAACTCAGGCCTGGCAAAAAGTGCTTTTTCCCACTGAGCCATCTCACCAACCCTGAACTAACTCGCGATTGTGACTTTGAGGGCCTGCCACCCATACTGAATCCTTCCTAGTCTTCTCTGTTGTTTCTCACCTTCATGTACTTAATACAAACTCTTATTTCTGTTTTCTATTTGGAATGCCATTTCCTAATCAGTGGCATCAGGGTATTTTCCTGGGCTAAGAATTTTACATGCTTCAGATCTCAAATAATCTTCCTAAGTGGTTGCTGTGATTGGGTATCATGTAATTACCTGTCCTTTCCCCTGTCTTTACAGATGAAGGTGCTCTTGTCGAAAGAGATAAACTGACTTGGCATAAGGGATAAAAAAGACTTAGGAATGGCTTTGAGATTTGAATTCAATTTAATATCACTCTGTAGTCCATATTCTGAAAAACATAGTTATTATGTTTACCACCGTCTCCAAGGCCTAAATTAAATGAGAATCTGTACTTTCGAGAGGACCCAGTTTTCCTTTGTTAATACTATAATCAGTATCCCAGGAGGTCCGGTTTAACCCCCTGCTGAAGGAGTGTGATTGTGAGAAAGTGTCTGACATTTGCTTTTTCCTTCCTTTTTAGATTGTAACAATTTATGCGTTCAGGTCTGAAAAAGCAAGCTCTTGAGGAGGCTGCTAATTTCCTTCCATATACTTTGCCTCCAATTAGAACATACTGTCATCAAGTAAATGGTAGTAATTTCTTTATCGTCATGTGGTCTCAACATCTAGACAAAATTTAATGAGGAAAAGTAAAAATTATGTGTTTTCCCCTCAAATATACTTTTTGAATACAATAGAATTCTTTTTTTACTGTCTTTTTTTATTGAGAAGAGGAAAAAAAAGTTTCCTCCTCCTCCCAGCCTCCCATTTCCCTCCCCCTCCTCCCACCCTTCTCCTCCTCCCCCCACTCCTCTCCCCCTCCCTCTTCAGTCCGAAGAGCAGTCAGGGTTCCCTGCCCTGTGGAAAGTCCAAGGTCCTCCCCACTCCGTCCGTGTCTAGAAAGGTGAACTTCCAAACTGGCTAGGCTCCCACCAAGCCAGAACATGAAGTAGGATCAAAACCCCGTGCCATTGTCCTTGGCTTCTCATCAGCCCTCATTGTTCGCCATGATCAGAGAGTCCGGTTTTATCCCATGCTTTTTCAGTCACAGTCCAGCTGGCCTTGGTGAGCTCCCAATAGATCAGCCCCACTGTCTCAGTGGGTGGGTGCACCCCTCGTGGTCCTGACATCCTTGCTCGTGTTCTCCCTCCATCTGCTCCTCATTGGGACCTTGGGAGCTCAGTCCAGTGCTCCAGTGTGGGTCTCTGTCTCTATCTCCATCCATCACCAGATGAAGGTTCTATGGTGATATGAAAGATATTCGTCAGTATTGCTATAGGATAGGGTCATTTCAGGTTCCCTATCCTCAGCTTCCCAAGGGACTAACTGGGGACATCGCCTTGGGCTCCTGGGAGCCACTCTAGGTTCAAGTCTCTTGCCAACACTAAGGTGGCTCCCTTAACTAAGATATGTGCTTCCCTGCTCCCCTATCCAACCTTCCTTTATCCCAATCTTCCTGTTTCCCCAAGTTCCCCCAATCCTCCCCTTCTCACTTTTCTCTCCCCGTCCCCCCTTATCCCCAACCCACCCCACCCCCAAGATCCCAATTTTCTCCCCGGCAATTTTATCTACTTCCCTTAGCCAAGAGGATAACTATATGTTTTTTCTTGGGTTCACCTTCTTCTTTAGCTTCTTTAGGTTCACCAGGTATACACTCCGTGACCTTTATTTATGGCTAGAAACCAATTATGAGTGAATACATCCCATGTTCATCTTTTTGGGTCTGGGTTACCTCGCTCAGGATAGTGTTTTCTATTTCCATCCATTTGCATGCAAAATTCGAGAAGTCATTGTTTTTTACCGCAGCATAATACTCTAATGTGTATATATTCCACACTTTCTTCATCCATTCTTCCATTGAAGGGCATCTAGGTTGTTTCCAGGTTCTGGCTATTACAAATAATGCTGCTATGAACATAGTTGAACAAATGCTTTTGTCATATGATAGGGCATCTCTTGGGTATATTCCCAAGAGTGGTATTGCTGGGTCCAGGGGTAGGTTGATCCCGAATTTCCTGAGAAACCGAAACACTGATTTCCAAAGTGGTTGCACAAGATTGCATTCCCACCAGCAATGGATGAGGGTACCCCTTCCTCCACAGCCTCTCCAGCAAAGGCTATCATCGGTGCTTTTGATTTTAGCCATTCTGACAGGTGTGAGATGATATCTCAAAGTTGTTTTGATTTGCATTTCCCTGATTGCTAATGAGGTTGAGCATGACCTTAGGTGTCTTTTGGCCATTTGAACTTCTTCTTTTGAGAATTCTCTGTTCAGTTCAGTGCCCCATTTTTTAATTGGGTTAATTAGCATTTTAGAGTCTAGTTTCTTGAGTTCTCTATATATTTTGGAGATCAGACCTTTGTCTGTTGCGGGGTTGGTGAAGATCTTCTCCCAGTCAGTAGGTTGCCTTTTTGTCTTAGTGACAGTGTCCTTTGCTTTACAGAAGCTTCTCAGCTTTAGTAGGTCCCATTTATTCAATGTTGTCCTTAGTGTCTGTGCTGCTGGGGTTATACTTAAGAAGCGATCTCCTGTGCCCATCTGTTGTAGGGTACTTCCCACTTTCTCTTCTATCAGGTTCAGTGTGTTCGGACTGATATTGAGGTCTTTGATCCATTTGGACTTGAGTTTTGTGCAAGGTGATAGATATGGGTCTAATTTCAATCTTCTACAGGTTGACATCCAGTTGTGCCAGCACCATTTGTTGAAGATGCTTTCTTTCTTCCATTGTATACTTTTAGCTCCTTTGTCGAAAATGAGGTGTTCATAGGTTTGGGGATTAAATTCCGGGTCTTCTATGCGATTCCATTGGTCGACTTCTCTGTTTTTATGCCAATACCACACTGTTTTCATTACTGTAGCTCTGTGATAGAGTTTGAAGTCAGGGATGGTAATGCCTCCAGAAGATCCTTTATTGTATAGGATTGTTTTGGCTATCCTGGGTTTTTTATTTTTCCATATAAAATTGATTATTGTCCTCTCAAGATCCGTGAAGAATTTTGATGGGACCTTGATAGGAATTGCATTGAATCTATAAATTGCCTTTGGTAGAATTGCCATTTTTACTATGTTGATCCTCCCAATCCAAGAGCAAGGGAGGTCCTTCCATTTTCTGATATCCTCATCAATTTCTTTCTTCAATGCTTTAAAGTTCTTGTCAAATAGATCTTTTACTTCCTTGGTTAGAGTTACCCCGAGATATTTTATGCTGTTTGTGGCTATTGTGAAAGGTGAAGCTTCTCTGATTTCCCTCTCTGCTTCCATATCCTTTGTGTATAAGAGGGCGACTGATTTTTTGGAGTTGATCTTGTATCCTGCCACATTACTAAAGGTATTTATCAGCTGTAAAAGTTTCTTGGTGGAGTTTTGAGGGTCACTTATGTACACTATCATATCATCTGCAAATAACGAAAGTTTAACTTCTTCCTTTCCAAGTCAAATCCCCTTGATCCCCTTATGTTGTCTTATTGCTATTGCTAGAACTTCAAGCACTATGTTGAAGAGGTATGGCGAGAGTGGGTTTCTGAGTTTAGTGTTCCTGAGTTTAGTGGGATGGCTTTGAGTTTCTCTCCGTTTAATTTGATGTTAGCTGTCGGCTTGCTGTATATAGCTTTTATTATATTTAGGTATGACCCTTGTATCCCTAGTCTCTCCAAGACTTTTATCATAAAGGGATGTTGAATTTTGTCAAATACTTTTTCAGCATCTAATGAAATGATCATATGGTTTTTTTCTTTCAGCTTATTTATATGATGGATTACATTGATAGATTTTCGTATGTTGAACCAGCCCTGCATCTCTGGGATGAAGCCTACTTGATCATAATGGATAATTTTTCTAATGTGTTCTTGGATTCGGTTTGCCAGTATTTTGTTGAGGATTTTTGCGTCGATGTTCATGAGTGAGATTGGCCTGTAATTCTCTTTCTTGGTTGAGTCTTTGTGTGGTTTTGGTATCAGAGTGACTGTAGCTTCATAAAAGGAATTTGGCAATGACTCTTCTGCTTCTATATTGTGAAATACATTAAGGAGTATAGGTATTAGGTCTTCTTGGAAGTTCTGGTAGAATTTCGCATTGAAACCATCAGGTCCTGGGCTTTTTTTGGTAGGGAGGTTTTTGATAACAGCTTCTAGTTCTTCGTGACTAACAGGTCTATTTAGGTTGTTCACCTGGTCCTGGTTTAACTTTGGTATATGGTATTTATCTAAAAACGTGTCCATTTCTTTTACATTTTCCAGTTTTGTGCCATACAGGCCTTTGTAGTAAGATCTAATGATTCTTTGAATTTCCTCTGTGTCTGTGGTTATGTCCCCCTTTTCATTTCTGATCTTATTAATTTGCATATTCACTCTCTGGCGTTTTATTAGTTTGGATAGAGGTTTATCAATCTTGTTGATTTTCTCCAGGAACCAGCTTTTTGTTTCATTGATTCTTTGGATTGTTTTCTGTGTTTCTATTTTGTTGATTTCAGCCCTCAGTTTGATTATTTCCAGTCTTCTACTCCTCCTAGGTGAGTCTGCTTCTTTTTTTTCTAGAGCTTTCAGGTGGGCTGTTAAGTCTCCAATGTGTGCCTTCTCTGTTTTCTTTAAGTGGGCACTTAGTGCTATGAACTTTCCTCTCAGGACTGCTTTCATAGTGTCCCATAAGTTTGAGTAGGTTGTTTCTTTATTTTCATTGAATTCAAGGAAGACTTTAATTTCTTTCTTTATTTCTTCCTTGATCCAGGTGTGGTTCAGTAGTTGACTGTTCAGTTTCCATGAGTTTGTAGGCTTTCTGGGGGTAGCATTGTTGTTGAATTCTAACTTTAATCTATGGTGATCTGATAAGACACAGCTGGTTACTAATATTTTTTTGTAACTGTGGAAGTTTGCTTTGTTACCGAGTATGTGGTCAATTTTCGAGAAGGTTCCATGTGCTGCAGAGAAGAAGGTATATTCTTTCATATTTGGGTGGAATGTTGTATAGATGTCTGTTAAGTCCAATTGATTCATTACCTCCATTCATTCTCATTTCTCTGTTATTTCTGTCTGATTGACCTGTCCATTGGTGAGAGAGGAGTGTTGAGGTCTTCTACTATTAGTGTGTGCAGTTTTTTTTTTTTTTTGGTTTTTTGAGACAGGGTTTTTCTCTGTGGCTTTGGAGCCTGTCCTGGCACTAGCTCTATAGACCAGGCTCTTCTCGAACTCACAGAGATCCGCCTGCCTCTGCCTTCCAAGTGCTGGGATTAAAGGCATGCGTCACCATCGCCCGGCAGTGTGTGCAGTTTGATGGCTGCCTTGAGTTTTAGTAAAGTTTCTTTTACGTACGTGGGTGCTTTTATATTAGGGGCATAGATATTCAGGATTGAGACTTCCTCCTGATGAATTGTTCCTGTTATGAGTATAAAATGTCCCTCTCCGTCTCTTCTGATTGATTTAAGTTTGAAGTCAACTTTGTTAGAAATTAGTATGGCCACACCTGCTCGTTTCTTAGGTCCATTTGCTTGATAAGCCTTTCCCCAGCCCTTTATTCTGAGTAGGTGCCTGTCTTTGTGGTTGAGGTGTGTTTCTTGTAAACAGCAGAATGTTGGATCCTGTTTTCGTATCCAATCTCTTAGCCTGTGCCTTTTTATAGGTGAGTTGA
>NW_026068155.1:1292156-1341333 GCF_014885135.2 Alexandromys fortis | reverse complement strand
ATTCTGGTGATGTCATGTTGCCTTTCAGGTTGTTGGAGGAAGTCTTGCATTGGCGCCTTCCCATCTCCTCCTTCAAATGGAGCCAGGAGAGGCCTGGTGTCTTGGTCCAGTCTTTGCTGTGACTGAGTCTCTGGGTGTATCTCTTCAGTGTAGAAGCAGGGACCGTCCAGTCGAGCTGGAACTCCTCAGCACCCAAACATGGACGACCCAATGATGTCTCTCCTGGTGCCCGGATGGGATCTCCTTGCTGCTTGGGTGGCTCGTAAACAAAGGGCCAACCTTGCTTGCTGCAGGCAGCCTATTGAGACAAAGGAGCTACCACCCTCCCGATTAGGATTCGGTCGCAGCGCCTGAACAGGCTGAGCTGGGAGATGTTATGTGGTCAAAGAGGGGAGGGAGTCAGACGGAGGGGGGGAGGGTTGTGGATGCCAGCTGGGTGGGATAGGAAGAGAGAGGAGGTATTGGGCAGTATAGCCCCTGCAGGGTGACCACGAAGTGTAGGAGGGATGAGGAACGTCTGAGTTCCCTGTTCCGGGCTGCTGCCGTGGTCAGAAACTCACTCACCCCAATGATGTCTCTTGGTGCCCGGATCGGATCTCCTTGCTGCTTGGGTGGCTCGTAAACGAAGGGCCTACCTTGCTTGCTGCAGGAAGCCTATTGAGACAAAGGAGCTACCTCCCTCCCGATTAGGATTTGGTCCCAGCGCCCGAACAGGCTGAGCTGGGAGATGTTATGTGGTCAAAGAGGGGAGGGAGTCAGACGGAGGGGGGAGGGTTGTGGATGCAAGCTGGGTGGGATAGGAAGAGAGAGGAGGTATTGGACAGTATAGCCCCTGCAGGATGACCAGGAAGTCACAATAGAATTCTTAAGCCATCTGTAATATGCAGCCTAGGGAGGTGTTCCCTGTAGAAACTAAAATAACTCCTGTGTAGCTCAATTTCATAATCTTTAAAATGGGACACTAATCTTCCCTCTATCATAAAGTTACTGTCAGTATTCAATTTCTAAATACATGCAAAGTGAAAAACATAAGGGTTAATAGTTCTTATTATATGATACCGCATTTATATTATAAATGTATAGTGAAATTTTAAAACTATATTTGAAGAAATACAAGCACCTATTTAGGCAAATAACCCATAAGTATACGTAACTTTCTCGCTTGTGGTAGGTAGGAGGCAGAATCTTCCTGTGTAGCTCCAAGTTAAGGAAAAGTCTTTTCCTTGAATCTTCCAGTTTTTACAGTAATCACAGAACAATACACAAAACACAAAACACAGAGCCTCTCCTGACTCCGTGTTTATATACAGGGCTATAGGAAACCTAGTGGATAGGAGTCTATCAGCAAACATCAAATGTTTGCTGGGAACCATATATGTGGCAGCAATTCCAAGACCCCTAAGCTGATCGACTCAACTCGTTAGTGAAGGAGAAAAAGGAACGTTCTTTTACATCAGTACAAAACCAGCGCTGCAATAGGAACCAATAACAATGGTTCCTATTTTTATGCACTATTGTTTTGTTCGTTTATTTTGCCATACTAGAGGTTAGATGTGGGACTTCATGAATATTACAAAAGCTCTACCATTGAACTCTATACGCCCAGATTGTTACTGTGTTTTATTTATGTGTTTTGCAAAAACATACCTCAATACATTTTTTTTAAATTTCCTGTTTTGAGACCTAACAATTAAATAAATACCATTGAAATGCAGGCTTTTCCAGGAGGAAGACATGGGCTAAATTGGAGCTCCTTTGCTTTCTTGTGGTTAAAAGAATCCCCGCCTTGCAAATACCCTGTTCAGAATAACAGAGCACACCATGGCTCTTGAATGGGGTATTGACACACCTTTTCTAGTCAGGGTTGAACTTCATTACAATGATGACAAATACGAAAACAAATACTCAAGCGCCACGATTGACTTCACATCTTTAAATTTTATATTAAATGTTTTATGAAAATCACAGACAAAATAATCATAAAATTAAGCTAGATATTCTTATGTGAACCTATAAAGAGCCACATCTTCTGTTTAGCAGCAGCAGCAGCAGATTGAAGCAACAAATACTGCCTTTAATGCAGAATGAAATAAAATGTTGTATGTCTCTCAACTGTCTGCCAGAGTCATAAATGTTGAAAGCACTTGAAGTATAACAAAGCTACAGAAGCAGCAGTCAGCATCAAATTGTCTTTTATGGCATGCTTCCTACGTTAAAGCAGAGCAAAACAATCGGCTGCCATTTGTCATTAAGTACAGAGCTGCAATCATGAACAGTGTTCTATGTAGAATCTTCTATAATAATCATTGCCCTGCAATTCTGAGTGCACTAAGATAGACACAAATTTGGAGAGACATGGCAGGTAACATTCACATCATAGGCATGAGATTTGTAGTGTGGCTTTTGGGTGTAAGGCTGAAAACACAAGTTGGACCTCTATAATTCTTTCCTTTATCATTGCCTAGTTATGGACAAAATAAAAAGGTCTCACAATAAAAATATATTAACTGACCACCAAAGCCAGTTAAATAATTATTGAATACATACATATGTATATATAATTAAGTTTTTGTATTTAATATATATTTAACCTGGCACTGGACTTGATATGAGGAAAATGCAGAGAAAATATTCTTGCCACAAAATATTTGCATTTTGTTCACTTTGTCAGCACACATTCTAAGATGGAAACAATACACAGATTAGCATAGCCTCTGCACAATAGCAAATTCTGATGTGATAGATATGCAAATTACCCTGATCAGATCATTACAGATTGTACACAGGTATTGAAATGCCACATAGAATCACATAAATATGTCCAAATACAATGTGTCAGTTGAAAATAAAAATATGAAAAAGGTTAAGCACCAAAAACTATGTTCTTGGACATGCAAGTCACATGCATTAAATAAGGGCAAATAACAGATAAAGAGCTAAACTGTGATGCAGGTTATATTAAGAAATACTAATTTGTAAAACAGAAACAAGTGATAGAGTCTTGAGCCGGAAGGGATGCGGTCTGAGCTGGCAAGGCTGTTCTAAGCAAAGACAATAGGATAGGGGGTGTGAGAAGGAAGAATTGATTAACAGAAATAATAGTAAGCAAAATGACCTCAAATTCAATACATAGTTCAGGGTAGTCAAGAACTCTTGATGCTCCCATCTCAGACTCTCAAATTCTAGGATTACAGGTAGCCGCTCTCAAAAAGTGATCTCCAGAACAGTAGCATATACTGAGTGCTATAAAGATATATGTATTAAGCTTCTCTAGAGGAACATAACTTTCAGAATCATATATGTGTGTGTAATATGTATGTATGTCTCATATACATACACATATGTGTGTGCATATATTATATATGATACACACACACACACACACACACACACACATATATATAGTAATATATACATATATACATTCTATCATATCACACACACACACATATATATAGAAATGGGATTTAATATAATGACTTACAGGCTGTGATCCTGCTAGTTCAACAATGGCTGTCTACCAACAGAAGGTTCAAGGATCCAGTAGTTGATCAGTCCACGACGACGGATGTCTCAGTTGTCTTCAGTATATGATAGAATCTTGAAGAGGTAGGCTCTAATGCCAGGGAAGAAATGAACTTTCCTGAGAGGGTGAGAACAAGTAGGCAAAGAGGGCAAGCTTCCTTCTTCCATATCCTTTATAGATATCATGAGTTCATCCATCCCTTGTCAACCTGACACATAATCATATCTCCTTATGTCATGCTTATCTTCTCGTGTCATGCTTAATTTCCAAGCAATAACTGGGTTATAATTATGCCTATCATAATACATAATTATCCCTCATACAACCATAAACACATTATAAATTTTGGAATAGGTGACAATGTCTTTTAAGGGATATTCTTTTGGTATCTCAAACTTACATATGATAACCACTGATATTCTCTTAATTTATGTTACATTACATAATAAAACAATCAAGGAAAGAAAACACAAATACCTGTATGAACAAATTCTTAACAAAAATGACAGAAACATGTGTCAATTATAATCCTCATTTCTGCTGGTATTTATAATACTTTTCCTCTGCTACCCATTCTGTATTTCCTCTAATCCCAGGAAGCACCTCAGCAGATCTTGGCTCTTTTCCTGGAGGAGTGACACATGCCTTCATTCCTGAAGGATCTGTGCCCTTAGTCATCCTGCCTGGCTTAGGCTGTTGTAGTTTCCCATTCACTTTAATCACAGGACATGGTAACACCAAGAGATGCCCTAAAGGATCTCCTGCAGTCCAGACATAATCCTTCTTACCTTAATTGCGGAGAAGCAATCCAATTTCCCCTTGGTAATCTGGATCAATCATCCCTTCTAATGCTGTTATTCTATTCTGAGCCTGTTGGCTTAAGGGCATCAGAAGGCCAAAGTGGCCAGGCAGAAGTCTAAAGCTTCCAATTCAATAAAATGTTTGTTGTCTCCTAGCAAGAGCACTCCCATCTCTGGGACCAATGCTTCTAGGCCAGCAGAACTTAAGGTCATGGAAATAATAACAGTATTAATCTCACAGTTGCTATGAAGCTTAAGTAAATTTACATGGATAAAGTAAAAAAGTTTACATGTATAAAGTATTACTTAACACAATTCTGAACACACATGTTCTCCACATTTCTGATGTTCCTAACTAGGGGTAGATAGACCCTTATCACTTAACCCTGTATTACTGCTACATCCTCCTTCAGATTTCCTTTTCTCTGGTCACCTATTGTGGTAATAATTTTCATTTGCTCTCTCCCAAACTCCAAGTGATCATTTGCTACTGTATCAAAGGAAATATTCTCTGCTCAGCTTTCAAGGCCTGGATCCTATCATACAATCTCATTTCTCTATATCAGTTTTCCACCCTTCCACATTAGGTGCTTTCAGACTTAAGCACTGACCAAAATCATTTTGACATTTTGTTAAGATAGTTTTCTGCCCTTGCCTCCAGTTTCTGATTTAGTATGCATTGTGATGGATATTCTTGGTTGTAAACGTGAGCACATCTGGACTCAAGAGGTGGATAAAGGAAATAGGTTATATATGATAGTTCTTATATTTAAACCTGGAAAATTTTCTTATCTCTTCCCTGACTTACATTCTTTACCACATCCTACATATAGAGATAACCCTTCCTCGGCCTCCTCCTGCCCATTTCTGATCTCTAAAGAAATATAGATGACATCATTAGTTGTTGAAATAAGAGCGGCGGGGCTGCGTCCCCAACACCCCGGCCGCTTGGCTAGCTTATGCCCGAAATAACAACACACAAACTGTATTCATTTAAGAACTGCTTGGCCCATGAACTCTAGCCCTTACAGGCTAATTCTCGCACCTGGACTAGCCCATTTCTAATGATGCGTGTAAGCACCCCAAGGTGCGCTTACCGGGAAGAGTCTAGCCTCCGTCCATCTTGGTGTCTCTGCTCTAGAGAGCAGAGCTGTTGAGTCTCCGGGAGCAGAGCAGAGTCTGACCTCACTTCCTCTTCCGCCCAGAATTCTATTCTGTTTACTCCTCCCATCTATGTTCTAAGCTGAGGCCAAGCAGTTGGTTTATTATAACTTAACCAATGAAATCAACAGATTGATATATGACACTCCCACATCAATTAGTAACCAGGGAATTTAAAATGAATTATTTTTACTTTGGAAAGCTTTTAAAATGTGAGAAATATACCAGAGCATTTTGTAATTCAGTTCACTCTTGTTTGATTCAAATTTTAATGTAGTATATAATTATCTCAATTATGGATACATAATAGATGGGTACATCTCAATATAGAAATAATTCAGAGTTCATATATTTTTAAATGGTAACAAACACACCATGATTTCAGATTTTAAAAATAGTACAATGTGTAAGGGTCCACAAACCACCCCCAAGATCAGGGATTAGCTAGTAATATTAGCAGGACTCAAAACATAGTTGTATTTATGGCTGACATTTATAACAGCAAAATGATAGAGCAAAGTAATAGAGTGGAAAAATCATGGGGTGAAATATGAAGGAAAACAGGCACAAATTTCTCAGAACCTCTGAGTTGTGTAAGTTTGTCTGATTCCTCCAGTATTGGATTATCACTCTACATATGAAGTGTCTATCAAAGAAGCTCAGTGGCACAGGTTTCTCTTGGTAGCTGGTCATATAGATACTCACTGCCTTGCAGGTACCAAGAGTGCAGTCCTCTAGAAGGGAGGTAAAAGTTGTACATTTAGGCACATTAAGCCACCCTAATCAGCTAAGAAATGAAGAAAACCTACAAAGTTTAAACCGCCAGATCAAGTGAAGGTACAACCTTATAAGCAGTCCTTACTGAAAAAGCAGTCTCAGGCCTAATGCATTTAACTCTTTCCTGTTTATATGGCATGCTGGAATGCCAGAGAATCTAAAACTTTAAAATTCTATCTCACATCCAACCTATTTTAATCTATTCTTGGGTACCTGTATAACTACAAGCATTTGGTGAACAAAAGAATTAAGTCAAAACTCCATGAAACCATGCAAATAAATTCATAATTGCCTTTTACCCTGATTAACCACTTGTATGAACACATGAGAATACCCTGACTATGATCATTCTCTTTCTCTCTAATACTATAAGGAGACTGGATTTATCTGAAATAATGATCAAGACTTGTCCATATATGATATGCTGCTAGATTTGTACTGTAAATTTGATTATGGAATGTACTATGAAGTTTGAGGCAAAAGAAAATACCTTTGGAACCATTTTACATAAAATAACACGTTTGTCCCAATGAGAATGCATTATAGTGATGGGTGCTGTCAAGTTTCTGATAAATGATACGGATGAATAAATTCATGTACTATCAGTTTTCTTCCACCTAGCTCATCATATCCATCTTTGCAAGACATTAAATACTAGGAACATTGCTGACATTACCTGCTGTCACCAAAGCCACCTAAGGAAACTCTAGCGACATATTGACATCTATGTAATCCAATGATATAAATCATTGTAACTCATATTTATAGCATATTACCTGACAATATTCGTCGAGTGTACTCCCACTATAAACCAAACAAACTGAGGTAATTTGCCTGAGAAATTTTGAACACACTTCCATCCTTCCAGGCCACTGATTCCTAAGGACAACACAAATACCAAAGAAATAAGAAAATGATGTCATTAACAGTTCAAAATTGTCAGGGCTGGGAAAGATTTTCAAGGTTAACTGCCTGGTTTCTAGATGAGGCAATTGTGTCTTAGGGAGGTAAAGCAATGGTGCAAGGTCCCAGAGGGTTGGGACTTGAAGCCAATCCTTTAGTTTCCTGATTGGGCACTCCGCCTACTGTTGTGCTGCTGTCACTCACATTATGCATATGTTAAAGTGAGCATGGAGAAAGATTCTATGTTAAGGGCTAATTCAGTAATGACCTGGAAAAGGGGAATCACCTGTTAAATGGTCAACAATGTATTTTAATTTTTCTGATTTTTTTTTCCTCTTAAAATCTTTTCATAATTTCAAACTTAGTCTTCAACTTCATTACACTCTATTGTCCTCTGGCTCCCCTCCTGAAAACTTTCTTCTTCCCAACAAGCCCACTTTTGTTTTGATGACCTTTTTATCAGTTTAATTATGGCTACTTGCATGAGCAGGAGTGGTGTGTGGTATATGTGGGTTTTTTGTTGTTGTTGTTGTTTGAAATTTTTTGGTCATTTCTACTTTCAATTTTAGAAATGTTCTATATGATAAGATCTGGAGAAAAGACATCCAGATAGACCTATTTCTCCTGAGACCACAGTACCTTATCCTCTTAATCTCTAAGGGTGAAATATTCTTGTAGACAAAAGAATATATTACTCTGAAAAAGACAAAAGTATTGCTCCTGAATATGTTAACTTCAGTTCAGATTCCCAAGATCCCATATGACATGATAGAAGAACTGACTCTCAAAAGTTATCCTCTGATTTTCACATGCGTACCAAAACACAGAAGCATACACAACAAATCAATCAATCAGTCAATAAGATTGTTAGATTTTCTATTTGGTTTTGTTTATTACAGACAGTCTCATAGAGCTCTGGCTGGTCTGGAACTCACTACATAGACCAGGCTGACCTTGAACTCACAGATACCTACCTGCCTCTTGAATGTTAAGGATAAAGGCATGTACCACCACACTTGACAAGAAATGCAGTTTGCTGTCTACATAAGGTATTAAGTAATCACTAAATAAATGTGGCTTTTGGATATTTTTCACTAAGGGATATTTGATATAGATTATTTTTATCACATCACAATGTACAAGGATGTCAATTTTTTTTTTTTTTTTTTTTTTTTTTTTTTTTTTTTTTGGAGACAGGTTCCAGGCTGGCCTCAAACTCCAGATCCTCTTGCCTCAGCCTCCCTAGGACTAAGGTTACAGGTGTACCCAACCTTATGCCAGGCTTTAGAATATCTAGGTTCAAATGATTTAAAGCAGCGATTTTTTTCTTTTGGAGGGACAGCGTCATGCCCCTTAGCCCAGACTTGCCTCACACTCACAGAAATCCCCTTTTGTCAATCTTCTAAGTGCTGAGATTAGAAGTGTCCTACCATGACTAGCTTCAAATAATTTTTTAGTAGAAACAGATATAAGACTGCTTAGTTTTAAAGGTAGTATTTTAATTGCACTTTATTTGTAGCTACTTGTGTTGATGGCGTAAGCTTTTTTTATTGAGCTCTACATTTTTCTCTGCTCCCCTCCCTGCCTCTCCCCTCCCCTTCAACCCTCCCCCAAGGTCCCCATGCTCCCAATTTACTCAGGAGATCTTGTCTTTTTCTACTTCCCATGTAGATTAGATCAATGTATGGCTTAAGCTTTTAAGTTGAAGAAAATATCATTTTCTCTCTTATTTACCCTTTGTTTGTTTGATATTACTATTGTTTGGAAAGGTCAGATTCTAACTTAAACTTGGAATAGCCAAATGGCTCTTACTCCACAGGGAGACATTATTTAAGGTTTTTCAGAGTGTACATAAGCCAAAACAATTGTAGAATAAGTATACCCTGTGTATCCGAAGAAAAGAGACAATCACAGTTGTTAACTGAAATCCCATGATCAAACACTGCAACATTAACATACTTTGGACAAAGTAGGTTTTTTTTTTTCAGTGAATAGAAGATCCAATGACTCTGTAGTTTTTTAAAGGGCCATTCTTTTCTTTTGACTGGTTTGTTGTCATTGTTCTTTGAGATAGGGTTTGGTCATGTAGCCCAGGCTGATCTCCAACTCTCAGTCTCCCTGCCTCCAACAGTATGCTGTCAGTGATTATAGTCATGCACCACTATGCATGGCTAGACTTGAAAAATCCATTCCTATAGTTTCACAAAGCTATGGTTAAAAGTATTTAGCAGGATTATTTCACTAAACTCTTTTAATTACCTGAGGTATAGAAATAAAATTATTAAAAATGCATGAGATCACTCAGTAGGAAAATTGTCTCTTACTTTTCCTGTTCTGAATTAGCTGGTTTGATAATGCACATGCTGTTCTTGATGCTCTTGCTTTCATTGGAGAGCATCGACAGTAACCTTGCAGGCTTGTGATTTTCCATGACTTTATTGTTTTATGTGCAAGTTGTTGAATTTCAAATTCACTTGTTTTAAGAATGTCTGTGTCATGGCACAAATCTCCCATGAGCACATAGCTGATGAATTTTTACAGACATGATTTTATTCTACATATGCTGCTAAGCCATTTTACGTATCTGTCAGCAGATTGTCTAAAACATGTGAGCCAGTGAGAGGCATCCTATCTTCTAGACATGAAATTTCTATTTCTCTTTACTCCAGGATTGGAATACTTAAAAGGGAAACTAAGACAGTGACAAGGAAAGCATTTTTTGTTGGCCTTCTTTTTTGGTGAAGTGAAAGAAAATGCATAAAAAATGATTTTATGAACCCGTAATATTTTGAATCCTCTTAGATTCAAGACAAAAAGACCACCAAGGAAAGGATCAAGAGTGTTAACAAATAGGAACTTGAGTTTTAAAACTTGTTTTTTAATAATAAATAATTAACAATACTTTTACAATATATACAAAACCAAGAATCATATGTCTCTTGGGACTGGGGGTACTTACTTGACATGTGTGAGGCCTAGAGCTTGTTCTCAAGCACAAAATCACATGCCTCTGAAACACTCTCAGTCTCTCTATCCACTTTGAGAATTATGAATCCCTGCCAAATTGTATTCTCTTTGCTCTCTCTCTATAGAAATGGTTACTAGCCTAAATTAGTCCTTATTATTTGATGTGGGAGTGTCATATATCAATCTGTTGATTTCATTGGTTAAGTTATAATAAACCAGCTGCTTGGCCTCATGGCTTGGAACATAGATGGGAGGAGTAAACAGAATAGAATTCTGGGCGGAAGAGGAAGTGAGGTCAGACTCTGCTCTGCTCCCGGAGAGACGCCATGCTCAGCTCTGCCGGGTAGACACGATAGCTCTGCGCTCTGAGGCAGACGCATGAAGCTCCCCAGGATGGACGTAGGTTAGAATCTTCCCGGTAAGCGCACCTTGGGGTGCTTACACGCATCATTAGAAATGGGCTAGTCCAGGTGCGAGAATTAGCCTGTAAGGGCTAGAGTTCATGGGCCAAGCAGTTCTTTAAATGAATACAGTTTGTGTGTTGTTATTTCGGGCATGAGCTAGCCAAGCGGCCAGGGTGTTGGGGACGCAGCCCCGCCGCCGCTCCTATTTCAACAATTATTGCCTTGCTTTCCTTCATAATTTTATTCCATATATTACATCTTTAGTGATTTATGTCTGGGTAAACTTTACACAAGTAGTTTCATGACACAGGTACTTTAGGGGACCCATTTGTTTTCTCTCTCACCATCATGTTATAAAGATTGGTTCATATTATTTCATGTAGCTGTTACATAATTCATCTTTATTGCTGAAAACATTCTATATTATGACTACAATGCGTTTCTACAACCAATCTTCTAGGAATACTTGACTTATTTAAAGGTTTCATCTATTAAAAAAAGTGATGCCTGGATGAACTGGGGGCGGGGATGGTGGGTAAAGGAGAGGGGATGGGATGGTTGAGCTGGGGGAAGAATAGAAAAGGATAACAATGAAAGAGACTGTAGCACACATTTTAATTGTTCTGAATAAAAACCTAGAGTCAGATATTAGTGGGTGAAAGCTGAAAGATCAGAGAAGCATAGTGGCCAGCCACTAGAGAGACCTTTCACCTCTACTGAATCCTCAGACCAAAAGGGTGATCCTGTCTTCAGACTGCATCCTCTGATTGACTCCTTCAGATTGCACCTTTTACTGAGTCCTCAAACTGCATCCTCAGACTGACTGCTTCAGACTGCAATGAGCTCTTGTCTCCTCTCGCCTTATATGGCTCTCTCTGCCCAGCCATACCCCCTCCTCTCTCCACCTCCCTAGTACTGCGATTAAAGGCATGGGATCCCAAGTGCTAGGCTCACCTTTGTGTGAGCTCTGTTTCTATTTTAGACTGGATCAATTTTGGGTAGCCAGGGTGACTTTGAACTAACAGAGATTTGTCTGCCTCTGTCTCCCAAATCCTGGGATTAAAGGTGTGTGCTACCACTGCCTGGTCTCATGTGGTTTAGCTCTGCACTCTGATCTTCAGGTAAGCTTTATTTGTTAAAACACAAACAAAATATCATCACAAAAGACATCTTGAGAGAGGGAACCATTATGTGGTTAGGGGGAAACCTGGTGCTAGGGAAACTCCCAGGAATCTACAAGGATGACCGCAGCTAAAACTCCTAGCAATAGTGGAGAGGGTGACTGAACTGGCCTTCTCCTGTAATCAGATTGGTGATTATTCTATCTGTCATCACAGAGCCTTCATCTAGTAACTGATGAAAGCAGATGTAAAGATCCACAGTCAAGCACCAGGCCAAGTTCCAGGAGTCCAATTAAAGAGATAGAGAAGGGATTATATGAGCAAGGGGTGGGGTGGAGTCAAGATCATGACAGGGAAACCCATAAAGAGAGCTGACCCAAACTTGTAGGAGCTCACAAACTCTAGACCAACAACTGGGGAGCCTGCATGGGACCAAACTAGACCTTCTGCATGGGGGCAAGAGTTATATAGCTTGGTCTGTTTGTGGGGCACCTGTCAGTGGGACCAGGATCTATATCCCTGGTACATGAGATGGCTTTTTGGACCACAATACCTATGTTGGATTGCCTTGCTCAGACTTGATGCAAGCAAGAGGGACTTGGTCCTGCCTCAACTGAATGGGCCAAGCCTTGTTGACTCCTCATGGGAGACCCCACACATTCTGAGAAGTGGATGGGGGTGGGGGGAGAGTGAAAGGAGGAGAGGGAGGGGAACTTGGTATGTAAAATGAATAAAAAAATAAAAATAATAAAATTTAAAAAATCAGAAACAAATAGTGATGCTCCATTTCTTTTCATAAACAAGTGTACAAGTTTTCTGGGTAAGGAGGTTTCAAACATTTCCGGGTTGCAGACAAACTTTAGGGTAGACCCCATCATCTTCACCTGCTGATATTCAGGTATTTGTGTAGTTTCCTCCACTTGAACGACTTCATGTTAGTAAGAACAATACACAAAGCCTATGATATGGGCATGATTAACTACTGCCATCAAAGTTTACATGTGAACTATTACCCATGGCTTCTTGGGTTAAAGGCTTGGTCGGCTGGTGGTACTATTTTGGGAGATGGTAGAAACTTTGGGATATGGGACTTAGCTAGAGCAAGTAGAGGTATATCTTTAAAGATTATAGGCCACTTGATTCTCTGTGCTTTCTGTCTTCGGTGTTTCTATTGTCTGGATGTCCTCTAACACATGCTCCTCCTATCTAGATAACCTGGAGCCTCTAACACATGCTCCTACAATCTGGATGGCCTGGAGCCTCTAACACATGCTCTTCCTGTCTGGATAGCCAGGAGCCTCTAACACATGCTCCTACCATCTGGATGGCCTGGAGCCTCTAACACATGCTCCTACTGTCTGGATATTTTGCCCCCTCGTGGTCCTGGAAACACAGAATCAAGTGATCATGGGTGGGCCTGAACCTTTGAAATTGTGAGCTAGAATAAATCTTTCCCCTCTTAAATTACTTCTGTCAAGCATTAGGGCATAATTACACCCAAGTTAATAAAAATACATATGCAAAATTGTAGCTCTTGTTTTTTTTTTTATTTTTTTAATTGATTTTATTGAGCTATACATTTTTCTCTGCCCCTCCGTTTCTCTCCCCTCCCCTTCTACCCTCTCCCATGTTTCCCCTGCTCCCAATTTACTCAGGAGATCTTGTCTTTTACTACTTCCCATGTAGATGAGATCCATGTATGTCTCTCTTAAGGTCCTCATTGTCTAGGTTCTCAGGGATTGTGATTTGTAGGCTGGCTTTCTTGTTTTATGTTTAAAAACCACTTATGAGTGAATACATATGATAATTGTCTTTCTGGGTCTGGAGTACATCACTCAGTATGATGTTTTCTAGTTCCATCCATTTTCCTGCAAAATTCAAGATGCCATTTTTTTCTGCTGTGTAGTACTCCATTGTGTAAATGTACCACATTTTCCTTCTCCATTCATCAGTCAAGGGACATTTAGGTTGTTTCCAGGTTCTGGCTATGACAAACAATGCTGCTATAACATAGTTGAGAACATATCCTTGTGGCACAATTGAGCATCCTTTGGGTATATACCCAAAAGTGGTATTGCTGGGTCTTTAGGAAGGTTGTTTCCTAATTTCCTGAGAAATTGCCACACTGATATCCAAAGGGGCTATACCAGTTTACACTCCCACCAGCAAAGCAGGAGTGTTCCCCTTTCCCCACATGCTCTCCAGCATAAGTTGTCATTAGTGTTTTTGATCTTGTGTAGCACCTGTTTTGATGGGTTCTTTCTTGTTCTCCTTCATTGACTTTGAGGAATAAAATGGACACGTTAGTCAACCTCACATGAAATGACCTGAGGCTGACCTATAAGAGCAGATGGTAGCTCCTGGACAATAGTCATTAAGAAATGAATGTCAAGAATTCATGGACATAGGTTCCCTGACAGTTCTAGGAGATGCAGACTTCCTGTTCATCTGACTCTTAGACTCTTTATATCCTCTCTTCTGGAATCTTCCCTGAAGGAATGCTGAGAGCCAGAGATATAGCCTTCTTCAGGGAAGAGTCTCCTAATGGTTATCCAATATTAGGGTATTGTCCTTGAAATCATATACAAACAAGTAACATTATACAAACTGAGAAGGTTGTACTTATATATTTAGGAACATATACCCATACATNAAAGTGATCACTTTTAAAGTGATCTATGGGCCTGAACATTGTGGGTCTTTTAACAACTAAACCATCATATTAGCCCCCAAATGGGTTGAAACTGTTATGATTTATATGCTGAATTACTACTACTCATTGTATGACTTTTCCTGGGGAAACACAATGAAGCATCTTCATCCCAGATAGGTATACTTAGCAAATGACTCTGCCCAAGTCTAGCTTAAGGAATCAATGAGTGTACTGGGATTAATTACAGGAGTATGGGTTAAGAATACTTCACAGGGCATACACAGTTGCTGAAAACGTACCACAGAAAAGCCCATTCTAGCACAAGTGATGATTCATAAAGTCTTTATCCTTGGAGCTCCCTGCACAGCTTTCAGGCAGCTTGGCTAACCGGAGTATCTTTTTTCCCCAGCAATTGCTTACTGTTCATAGAACCTTGGGGGTGTGCTCTTAAGAAACTAAGTTTCAAGTGCTTTCTGAATATTTTAAGTTTCTTTTGCTTCCTAAGACTCGTGATCCTCCCTTCTTTCTCTGGAAGAGAATGGTTCAATTCATAGGAATAACTACAACTTTGCATCAAAGGCTTGGTCTCCAGAATGATACCCAATTGGGAAGTGGTATAACATTTGAGAGGTAGTGCTTTATGTGGGGCTCTTAGATCATCGAGGGTATAAGCCTAGTGGGAATTTCTTATCTCTTTCTATCTTATCTCTTTCTTTTGTTTCCCAGCTATTGGTATAAGATATAAGATGATATAAGATATAAGTAGTTTGGCATGTTGGTCCAAAGCAACAAGTCAAACAGTCAGGGATTAGAACTCCCAGAGCTGAGTAAAATATTCCTTTACTCAGTGTAAATTAATTTTATCTGGGATGTTGTTACACAGAAGTGTGGGACTAAGACACAGGTTTGGATTATATAATCGATGAAGATGGTTAATTCATTTTTTATGTAGTTTTTTAAAAAGCGATGGCCTGTTTTGCACATATGAATACTTTCAAAGGTAGTTTTCAAGCATTGCTATATTACATTTCCCCCCACAATATTTAAAAAAAGACTACTTTAAACTTTTATGTGCACACCGGTTTGAGACTATAAAAATTGGGTACTGAATTGAAAAGATTAAAAGAAACTATACATATGCCACAGCTGAAATTAAATTATATTTACAGAAAGACTCATGTAAATCTAATGAATACATAAATAGACCATATTGATCATAGTAACTATTTTAAAGCAAATGAGGTCCTTTTATTGTTTGTTTTCAGAGAGGGTCTCCTGTATTTAGTGTAAACTGGTCTGGAACTCACCATGTGGCCAAGGCTAGCCTAGAACATACAGCAATCCTTCTGTTTCAACCTCTCTGGTGTGTAATTACAGGTGTGAACTAGTTTCCCCAGAAATCGGGAGGAACTCTAATATGACCAATCATCCTGATTTGGAACAAAACTAGAAATGTTCTAAGGCTGTAGAAAACCAAAGTCAAGGCAGCCTTTAGGAAAATGTGATACTTGATTACAATGTTACCCTTACAATCCCTCTGACCAGAATGAGTTTCCTATCTTTATCCTTTGTACCAATAGTGTAAAATTATTGAAATTCATTTGACTGTTTAGACATTTTTCTTTCAATTCCCTTCTTTATATTAGCATTTTTCTATCCTACCATTACCTTATTTGTGACTATGACCACAGAACTTGTCTTGTAATTTTTAATTTCATGTTGCTCTTCTGTACCAGATATTTGGTGATTTGGATATCTAGCAATCATGTTTCATGCTCCTCTTGAAGGCTGGCTAAATGATGTTGAAATGTGGATTTCTAAACTTATGATAATTATAAGAGACTTCATACAACTTAAAAGAAAGTATGTAAATACAAAACATCTCCCTTAATGGACATTATGTGTTCTTCCATTCATTCACTCAGAATATTTGTGTAGCAAGACACTGTAACATTTAAAAAAAAAACACTATAATTGGTGTGAAAATGAAATGTCACGGTAATGAATCATTGTCTTTAAAGAATTCAAACTTCAGCAAAGGGCATAGAAAAGTAAACAAGTAGTGAAATTCAGAATAAGAGACATACCAAATGGAAGAATAAGAAAATTAAGTTAGTGAGAGAGAAGAATATCTTTCTCACTGAGTGTTAAGGACACAGATTACAGAAAATCTGACATTAAAAAGTAGTTGAATTGAATCTGAAATGATAGAATCCAATATGAGAAAAGGGCATTCCAGGTTAATGAACCAGAAAAGATGCACCTTCAAAAATGTTTTGCAACGAAGTAAAAGGAATGTAGGGGCAGGTGATGCCATAAGGGTACATTAATGAAAATTAACACTTAGTAGCTCTTATGCTGTAATAAGCACACAGCATGATCTTGTGAGATTTATGAGGTAAATATATCATGGAGTATGAAACGGTTCAGACAGGTTAACTTTATGGCTAACAAGGAGGAAATAGTCCAGAAAACACTCGAACTCAGATCTGCTTCATGTAGAGTCTGTGCTTTTAATCACTTGGACCTGCTGTTTCAGGATATTGGAGCTTATTCTGTAAATAACGAAGGTCATCTGAAGAGAATGACTGTGATTTAACCTTGTGTTAGGTCGTTTCTGGCAAGTGTGAGAAGAATGAGTTGGAAGAAGGCATACTAAGGGGAAAAAGCCTGTTAGTAAGTTTAGGGAAACAGTTTAGTTAAACCATAACGAGGGACTGGAGAATGGTAGTAGTGGGGAAATGACGAGGAGAGGACAGATTGAATATTGTGGGCATAGACTGAAGAGGATTTCAGAATGTGGAAGAACCTAAGGAGATTGCTAATCATGATGATGGGAAGATGGCAGTAGACTTAAGGCTATAGAGGAAGAGGCCTTGGGGTACATGGAGGAGAAGGGTGGGAAAAGGCAGTGACTATCATCTGGAACATGTTGCAGTTGAGTATCTGGCAGACCATATAGACAAATATTGGCACCTGAAGTCAAGGAACCATTTTAAAAGTTCTTTATCTAAAACTATACACGGTTGCAGAATTTCAATCAGAAAATATCTTCATTTAAGTCAAAGTAACAGCTCATTCATTTTCCTTGACATTTTAAACCACAAAGAGCTACTGTGTCCTGACTGCCACTATCTAAAGGGCCCTATATGCATCAACTGCTAGTTGCATACAAATGATTTCAGTGTCACATAATCCTTGTTACAATTCCTAGTGTCCAGTATCATTGCTCAAATGCTGGCAAGGATATTGATGGTGGTGAGTTTGAATTTTAATATCTCCAAGGGTTTTAGGAAGAGGCTTTTCATTAAACATATTCAGTAGTTGTGGCTGCAAAATATGACTTGAAGTCCCTCCCGACACCAACCTTTACTGAAATACCTTGCTTAAAGTTATTATATGTGGTAGTTGGAAATGTTTATATTTAGTACAATTAAACACAAAGGTAGACCACCTTTAATGTGCAATAATGTACAATAAATTTGAAGAAAGTAAATAACTCTGACTGAAATAAAGTGGAGAATTTTGATGATCAAGAAAGAATCTTGAGTTAATAGAATAAAATAGATTTCCTAAGTAAGTAATTAAGGGCATATCATTACATACTACAAATAAATCCTTGGGGCCTGGCATGGTGGCTCACACCTTTAATCTTAGCAGTAAATAGATGGATACTGTCTCAAAAAAAAAAAAGAAAAGCTACAACAACAAAAATACAAAAGTGAACAAGAGCCAGGAGATGGTGGCACACACCTTTAATCTCAGCACTTGGTAGACAGAGGTAGGCAGATCTCTGACTTTGAGGCCAGCCTGGACTACAGAGCAAGACCCAGGACAGCCAGGGCTACACAGAGAAACCCTGTCTCAAAAAAAAAAAAAAAAAAGGAACAAAAGCTGCAAATAAGTAAATTTCAATTAATGGCTTTATTAAGTATGTAAGTATATTAATATTTGTGCAGTAAATTAATTACATTTTGATAAGTAAATATATATATACATATATGATATATTCTATATATAAATTATGGGTATATATTTTAAAGTGCTCAATTTCATACAGTTCAAATTTAAAAAGAAAAATTAAAAGTGTAGCAATCTCATTATACAACAGAACATTCCAAGTGAAACGGATGTCCAAAATGATGTACTGACAAGGATACATGAGTCAGAAATTGTACTTCTAGGTCGATTCCAAACAGAGATGAATGTGTATGCACACCAAGGGATTATTCACAAGAACCCCAAATGTTCATTTTTAAGAAGATGGAGAAACATATGAGGCATATTTATACAAAGGAATACTACAAGCTAATAAAAATATATAATAAAATTCTGTATAACCATCTGGATTGACTTCACAAACAGAATGTTGACAAAAATACTAAATCTAACAAAAATAAGAATAAAATAAAAAACACATATTATCCAGATATGGTCTTCTAGAACCTAAGAAGATGAGGCTGGAAAGTCATGCATATAATGCCAGACTGGATTATATTAGTGAGGCCTTGTGTCGAAAACAAAAAACAAAAATCACTGGATGAGATCCATAAAATGACTCAGTTACTTAGCACATGCTACCAAGTCTGCTGATCAGAGGCTGATTCCTTCCACAAGGTGGAAGGAAAGAATCAACTCTCATAGGGTGTCCTCTGACCTCCACACATGCACCGTAGCACAAGCCACCTTCGTTCACCCCTACACAAACAAACAAGTTAGTAAATAAAGTGTAGAAAAGATACAGGATGCTGAAAATCTCTGTGTAAATCCATGTGCTGGCTAGTTTTTAAGTCAACTTGAAATAAGCTTGAGTCATCTGAAAGGAGGAAATCTCAATTGAGAAAATGACTGCATGAAATTCAGTTGTAGGACATTTTCTTAATCAGTGATTGATGTGGGAGGGCCCAGTCCATTGTGTGTGGGGTCATCCCTGGGCTGGTGGTCCTAGGTTTTATGAGAAAACAGGGTGAGTAAGCCACGGGAGCAAGTCAATAAGCAGTACCCCTCCATGGCCTCTGTATTAGCTCCTGTCTTCGGCCGGTTCCTACCTTGTTTGAGTTCATGTCCTCAATTCCTTCAGCAATGGACTAGAATGTGGAAGTATAAATCAAATAAACTCTTTCCTCCCCAACTCGCTTTTGGTCATGGTGTCTCATTATAGCAATACTACGTCCTTAATAATATGTCTTAAATATTTAGGACATCATAGGTCAGTTCATTAACAAAATTGAAAATAATAAAATGAATAACTAAAGAAAGTATTGAAGGGTTTCTTTTTCTTTTTTTTTAAATTATTTTTGTTTTGTTTTGTTTTCCGAGACAGGGTTGGTCTGTACCTTTCGAGCCTGTCCTGGACCTAGCTCTTCTAGACCAGGCTGGCCTCAAACTCACAGAGATCCTCCTGACTCTGCCTCCAGAGAACCAGGATTAAAGGTGTATGCACTGCCACCTGGACTGAAAGGGTTTCTTTATTTTCTGTGGTCTTCTAGGCATTGTAAATGCTCAATTTTTTTCATATGACTGACAATTGCTTGGGATATGTTTACTTTTTGAAAAAATTCACAAAACTTCTAATTTTCATCTCATACTTTTGGCTTGATTGTGTTTTCTTTGTGGAGTCCTCTAACACTGAGTCATTCTCCCATATTGAATTATTGTTCTTCATCATAAAAGAAATAAAAATAAGAGAGGAAAGAAGGTGAAATCAGTTAAAGCTTGGGTGTACCAGACATGCATACATTCCTTGAATAGCAAAATGCTTAAATCATTTTCCAGGAAAAGCCTTCAGAATCTCAGGACAATTTGGAACTGATTTTTCAAGAAGGCACACACACAAAAGAAGACAACTTGTTCAAACAATGACCCTGTGAAACTCAAGCTCAACTATTCTTTAGTGTCAATATTACGGAGCAGAAACATGCAACCTGTGAAGAAGCATGAGCCTAAACCTTTCTGTTCTTTACTGTCCAATTAACAAGAAGCACCTCCCATTTCTTTTCTGTAAATGTCCCTATAGAAACCCAGCAGAAAAGAAAATGAATTGGAAGTTTCTGTTCCTTTCTCTGCTTGTGACTTTCTCACCAGTTTGCCTTGCAATGAAGTTCTTTCTTTTCGTCAGGACTGGTGCCACAGTATTGACCTCACTCAGTATCAAACGCTACTTTTGGATGGAGAACCCAAAGTGGGAAACTGAGTGGTTTTGAAGAATGGGGCATCACCCTGTCTTATCATGTAACCACTTTCGCTATGAAAACAGCTGCAATATTCTTCCAGGCTTCCTCTTCTCGAGCGAATGTTAGAGACAAACTGCCAAATTTGAGCTCTCCATCACTACCCCTACTGAGCAGAAAGTCTGATGTTTAACTGGTATCACACTATCACTCTCCTCAGAGAAACTAACAAAGAGGGAGGGGCAGGGAGGAAATGTTTAAATACAAGGAAGAGAATGGAAAGGTTTCAAATATCTTATGAGTGGCATAGAGCATATACTTTTCTTCCAGCGAACCTGAGTTCGATGCCCAGCACCTGCAACAGTCAGCTCACAATCACCTGCAAACTCCAGTTCCAGGAAGATCTGATACCTCTGGTCTCTGCAGGCACTTGCACTCACACGCACATACTTTCTCCCTTCCCACCACCACAAGCACACATTCAAAATAAAAATAAGTTTTAAAAAGTCATATGAAGACCCTTGATGGTTATGGAGCAGATGGAGAAGCATGCACCTAAAACTTTCTGTTCTTACTGACCAATCAACAAGAAGCAACTCCCATTTCTTTCCTGTGAATTTCCCCATAGTAATGAATGTAGAATGTCTAGTATGTTCGAGGTTCTCAGTTTGACCTCCAGTACTGCATTATCTTCATGTTGTGGCGCTTGAGTGTTAGCTCAGCACTAGGTAGGTAGAGAATCAGAAGTTCAAGGTCATCCGCAGCGACATACCAAGTTGAGGCCAACCTGAGCAACAAGAGACTGTCTCAAAAAAGTTACACTCAAAAGGCAGAGGCAGGGGACTTCCTGTGAGTTGAAGGCCAGCCTGGTCTATGTAGCAAGTTCCAGGTTAGTCAATGTTAGATAGTGAGACCCTCCATCTAAAAAAATCATGCTATTTAAAAATTGTTGTGTGTGTGTGTGTGTGTGTGTGTGTGTGTGTAAGTGTGCTCACAGCATGTATGTGGAAACTTTTTTGGAGTTGATGATGCCTCCCCCTTGTTGAGGCACAGTTTCTCTTCTGCTGAGGCACATAATCTGGCCAGTCTCCATCTCTGCCTTCCATCTCACTATAGGAATGCTGGGTTACAGATGAGTATCGCCACGTCTGGCTTTTTATGTGGGTGCCAGGGAGAGAACTTGGGCTATTAAGCTTCGTGGCTAGGACCTTTACCCACTAAGTCATCTCTTTGGATCTCATAGAATTTTCAGTTGTTACAAACCACAATTACAAAAGTGGGAGAAATGATAAGAAGTCCATTCTGGTCAAAATGGGTTAGGCTTAATTAGAAACATAGTGGGGCATGTTTAGCTGGACTCTCAGAAATGAATATGTGGCCTAGCAGTGGGCACTGAAGGCAGGCCCCGTTGTGATCCTAACTAACTTCATTATATTACTGATTCTGTTTTATTTCCTTTCTTTCCCTTCCTTTGGAGGTTTCTGGAGTCTTTTCACTGTGTAGTCATCTTGGACATGATTGATGAACGTCATAAGACAAAAGGTCAAAACTACCCCTAACCAAGCAGAGACTTTCTATGTACCAGCATAGCTAGAACTCATTGCGTAATGACGGCCGGCGGTAATGATTAGCCAGAGCCTGCTCAGACCACGGTGCGCTACTACTGTGAAGTGCTACTACAAAAGCTCCCCATCTTTACCTTTGTTTCTTTCTCCTCCAAACACGGAGACTGTTGTGTTGTAAGCACTTCGGAGACAGATTTAATTCAGTTAGTCTCTATTTGCTTGCGTGGGCAAGCTATTAAAAAGGCTCCTTATCCTGCTGTCTTCACTTTAAATGACTTCCCAGTTTGGCCAGCTGGGCACAGTCGTTTTGGACTCTCTGGAACCCCAGCTTTTGCCCTAACTCTGGCATGTGAAGAAGCACCCATTCCATTTTGCTCAGTTGTATTCTAGATATGTTGAAAGCATATCACATTTAAACTCTTAAGTTTACAGTGTCTTTGATGGATTATGTGCTTGGATAATGCTTTTTTCTACACTGATCCTACTAATAATCTGTCTAGGGAAATATACCATAGAATAAATTTTTGTGTTTCAAAAACTTCCCATGATGTGAATTTTCATATCATTTAAATTTATACTTAGTGGTGGTAGTAGTGGTAATAGTATTTTTGAAACAAAATCTCATATAGCTCAGGCTGGCACAGAAATCGCTGTGTCACTAAAGGTGATTGTTAATTCCAGATTCTCCTGCTTGGATCTTCCAAGTGCTGGAATTTAGAGTGTGTACCACTATACCTGGCTTACATTTATTATTTAGTAAGCAAAAAACAATCTTATAAAACCACTAAGGTTTTTTAAAAATGACGTGTATGTATGTTTAGGGATCACCAATTGGGTTTGGATAATCTATCAGAGATTTCATCCCTGGAGAACACTGTTCTTTCTCTCTTTACAGCCATTAGTTTCCTATAACTCTTCATCTAAGGGTGGGGCTTTTTGAGGTTTCCCCTGTCCATATTGACACATAACTATTGGTGTTATTGTGCAGATCTGTTTTTAGGCGACCATATTGTTAAGATATCATGGGTGCACTTCCCTGTCATATATAGAAGACAGTGTTTCATAGCAGACATTCTGATCCTTTGGCTATTAAAATACTTTTGCTCCCTCTTCAGCAATGTTCACTAAGCCTTAGGTCTAGGGGACTGTGTTGTATATAAGTGCTACTATTGTTCCCTTGGGGATCTTTCCATGTTGTTCATTGTTGTGGTTTGTAGGATTTACAACTGGACAGGACTCTTAATTGTGTTTCTCTTTGGTAGCAGGCACAGCAACTTTGGATACTGTGAGAGCAAGTTCTCAGAGAGGAGGTTTGCAGTAAGTTCCTGCTCAAATCCTCTAATTCCTGTGTCCTAAATACTTGTTGTTTTCTGCAAAATGGTTTTACCTTCAGGAAAATGGCAATTGCCTATGTTGGTTTTGGAATCTTGTGGACTTCTCTGACCAAGGACTCAAAGGGAGCTTTCCCACATCTAAGACTGCAGGTTTTGTTAGATAATCTGACTCTTGGGGGAGGTATTATCACCCCAAGTGGTATAAGTTCATTGAAATTATTTATAATATATATATTATATTTGTGTAACATATGTATTTAAATAATTATAATGCTTCCCTGTGGTTTTTCAGTCATCCTTATTATTCATTATCTTTCCTACTTAACTATTATTTATTTAGCCCTTCTTTTTTTTAGGGAGGGTGGTTTCGAGACAGTGTTTCTCTATGTAGCTTTGGAACCTGTCCTGGAATTTGTTCTGTAAACCAGGTTGGCCTCGAACTCACAGGGATCTGCCTGCCTCTGTCTCCCAAGTTCTGGGATTAAAGGCGTGCACCACCACCACCTGTCTGTGCCTTTTAAAAAAATACTGTGAGTATGTTAACATGTCACTGGCATGACCACAAACCTTTTTTTGTGAGTTCATGTGCTGCTTCAAATTTTAGAGAATTGTAATCCCTATAAATTTTTCTTAGTTTTAATAAAATAAAATATTTCTTCCAGTGCCCTCATCCTTTCTTTGACCTTTGCTTTAAACATTGTGTGGTATAGACAGACTACTGGTAAACCTTACTTTTAAGCCTATAGTCCTTGTTTATCTCTTATATTATACAAAGATTGATGAAGGGCAATGATATTTCAATTTATAAATAAAGGTTAAAGAAATTGGGCTTCTTTAGCTTTGAAACTGGATTAGCTTATTGATGTGTCGAAGAACGATTGAGGGATTTTAAATAAAAGACTTGAAGTAGATGAAAGGCTAGAACTGTTCTCCATTTCTATTTGAGAGTGAAGGGAATAGACATGCTGGGGTGAGAAGGATCTTTGTCTTGGAAATACAGAAATAATATCCAGCCTTCACATTTGATGTATTGGGTGCTGTTATCCATACAGCCTTTAAAGAATTACAGAGGTCTTTTCTTGAGTGCAAAGCTACAGAATAGAATGCATATTAATTTAAAAATTGTATAATATTTTGCATAATAATTATTATTCCCTTTTCCCTTATAATTACTTATTCAAACATCATAAAAACTGGGAAGTAGACATTATAACTGATTAAGGACAGTATTATGTTCACTTATAACCATGTAAGGATGAGGAAGCTGAGTTTGAATTACCAAGCATGAAAGAAGTTGGCAGGTAGTAAAACTTGATTATTCAAATGGCTTAATAGATGTAATTCCACATGATGTAATTTGTCCATTAAAGCATACAATTCAGTGGATTTTAGTGTATTCATAGGGTTTTACAATTATTACCACCGTTAATTTTAGAATATTTTGTTGCCTTGGAAAAAGAACCTAATTCTAACTGTAGGCAACCATTAATATACAGTCTATCTCTATATTTGCTTACTCCAACCATTTCACATCAAATGAACCATACAATATATGGTTTTCTGGGTATTCTCACTAAGCAGAATATTGTTAAGGTCCATCAGTCTTGTGGTGTGAACCAATACTTGATTCCTTTGTATGGCTGAATACTATTTCATTGGATGACTATACCATATTTTGTTTATCCAGTCACCAGTTGATGGATATTTGAGTTGCTCTACATTTAGGCTATTATGAATACTCACCTTTATAACATTAACATTTTCTACTTTTTGGCAGCTATAAACATTCATGTACAGATCTTTGAGTGGATATATTTCACTGATAACCTTGAATATCAGGGTTTTTTTCATAAGCAAAATTTTAAAATGGTTCCAATGATCCCTATACTACAGTATACATGCCATTTAATAGCCTTCTTCCTTGGATGTGGTTGGGACTCATAAATATAATAAGATAACACTTCCTTGATTTGATTATGCTATATGAGAAAAGGGGAGGAATCTATTGGTGTAATAAAGGCCCCTATCAGTTGACCTTGAGTTAATTAAAATGGAGATTATTCTAGGTTGGCTTTATTTAATCAGACAAGTCCTTTAAATGAGGGTCCAGATTTCTACTTAAAAAAATATTCAAAGCAAAAGATATTGTTTTGCTGGTTTTAGAGAAGCAATCGATTAGGTCATTAATTATCTACATATCAAGGAACAGTAGATTCTTCCAGAAGTTGAAAGAAGTCCTATAAAGAGCAACAACTTCAGGACCAGAACTGCAAGTGACTGGGTTTTGTCAGTAAACTGTGTGCTTAAAAGATAACCTTCAGGCCAGATGCAATGAAACATACCTTTAATCACAACACTTAGGAGGCAGCCAGGCAGATTTCTATGAATTCAAGGCCAGTTTGGTCTATATATGAGTTCTAGGCCAGTCAAGGATACAAACAAACAAACAAAGATGGACTCCAAGTCTCAGACTAGATTGAGGCTCTGGATGACACCTTGATTTTTATCATGATGAGAACAGAATAGAGTATGAATCTGGATCTAGATTCCTGAACCATAGAAACTGTAAAATAATGGATGGCTTTCAGCCACTAACCTTCTGATAGGTTATCTGGCAACAAGAAATGAAAGCAATGTCTTGTTGATGCTTTTTCCACCACAACATGCACAAATCTATCCATGTACTTGAGTTTCCTTTCTTCTCCATTATTTTAATACTACTTCATAATTATTGCAGTTGTCTAGGTAATAACAACTTTTAAAAACTACTACTATAGGGCTTCAATAAACACAATGGAAGTAGTGATTCCAATTCATGAAAAATCACAGTCTCATGGGTTTTGTAACCCATTATATATATTCTTAGGAATCTTAAAATTGTAAGCCAGTAGTCTACTATGAATCTTCACCAGGCTTAGTTTGTTAAAGGCTGACTTCATACTCAAGCCTTAAGACCTCTTTGCCATTAGCCTCATTAATATAATTCCCAGGGCTGGAGAGATGGCTCAGTGGTTAAGAGTACTGGCTGCTCCTGTTAAGGACCTGTTTTTTTTTTTTTCCCACTAATCACATGATGTCTCACAACTGTCTGTGACTCCAGTTCCAGGAGATTTGGTGCCCTTTTCTGTCCTCCATGGGCACAAAGCATGCATATGGTGCATATGTGTATATGTATGTAAATGCTCATATACACAAAATGTAAATAGATATTTATTAAAAACACAATAACTCTGTGATTTTTCTCGCTCTCATTTTGTCATCCTACTTCTCTGCCTATTTTATAATCTTCTTGAAAGCACAACTTGACTCCTTTAAAGGAGTGGAAGATGGAGAGTTTCCAGTGAAGTCTGAATTGGGCAAGGGCATGGTGATGTACTCCTGTAATCACAGCTCTTGGGAGGTGAAACAGACAACATTTCAAAGCCACTCTGGGGTACAGAGAAATTCTTCTCTCAAAAACAAGCAAACAAATGAAACAAGCAACTAATGAAACAAGTAAGTTCTAAGAGTTTAAAAACATTATGCCAAGTTACAACTTCATAATGAGCCTGCATTTTCTCAGTTCACTGCTTCTTCACCCAAGAGTAAAACCACACATCTATAAAACAGCCATCTAATTAGATCTTCAAGAAACTTGAAATCAGAATATACCTGGAAATATGCGTAAGGTATTTACTTCATCAGTTCCTGAGCAATGGTATATGATGTTCTAAAGTATATTTTTAAAGAAGGGGCTTGCTATGTTACCCAGGCTGGTTATTTGGGGGGTTAAATGATATTCTTTTTTCTTCATTTTATTTATGATGACCATGATGATGATGTCTATGTGTGAGCATAAGCACAACAGCATGCATGTGGAGACCAGAGGACAACTTTGTGGAACTGGTTCTCCACTCCTAATTTTCTGTGGGTTATGGAGAATCAAACTCAGGTTGCCAGATTTCTATGACAAGCAACTCTACCATCTGAGCCGTCTCATTGGCCCTCAAGTAACATTCTTGCCTCAGCCTTTTAGTGGCTGGGACTAGACGTATGTGCCACCATGTCCGTTATAACAAAATATTTATTATTGTGTCAGCCTCATGTGTTCCCATTATCAATAATCCCCTAGATTTGCAAGAGCAAGGCTGGGGAATGAACTGAAGGCTTTGTACATACTAGGGAAGCATTTCTATACTGAACTATACACTCAGTTTAAAATAATTCTTTCTGAAGAAAAAATTTGGTCTATATCTTGGTGTGGTAGTGCATACCTGTAATCCCAGCACTAGGATGGGTGGCCTAGGCTGGAGGATGATGAGTTCCAGGCTAGCCTGGACTATGAAGTTGATTCTGTTTCAAGAAAACAAAAACAAACAAAAGTAACTTTGGTCATCTCTTTATAATATAACACTTGTCTTTCATAAACTCTATGGCTGATGCCCATACATATATGAAAGGCAGTACATGTAGTGAGAGGAGGCTGTTTGCTGGTTCCTGGCCGCTTAACCCCGAAATAACCACATAGATACTTCATTAATTAAATCACTGCTTGGCCCATTAGCTCTGGCTTCTTATTGGCTAATTCTTTTTTTTTTTTTTTTGGTTTTTTTGAGACAAGGTTTCTCTGTAGCTTTGGTGCCTGTCCTGGAACTAGCTCTTATAGACCAGGCTGGCCTTGAACTCACAGAGATCCGCATGCCTCTGCCTCCCGAGTGCTGGGATTAAAGGCATGCGCCACCACCGCCCGGCTTATTGGCTAATTCTTACATATTAATTTAACCCGTTTCTAGTAATCTGTGTATGGCCACGTAGCTGTGGCTTACTGGCTAAATTTCTGTAGTCTATCTCCGGTGGGGCTACATGGCGTCTCTCTGACCCTGTCTCCTTTCTCCCAGCATTCACTTTAGTTTTCCCTGCCTAGCTCTGTTCATTTGTCCTATCATAGGCCAAGACAGTTTTTTTATTCATTAACCAATAGAAGCAACACATAGACAGAAGGACCTCCTATACCAAGCACAGTTTAGGTGAGCAGTGCAGATGTTCTGGTCAGGCTTTGGTTTAGTTTTTGGAGATGGATAGTGGGTTAGCAACTGTAATCTTGAACATGTTTCTCATCTCTGCCAGCTCAGTATTCCTCTGTAAGAAAAATGTGGCCATTACAATATTGCCTACTTTATACAATATTTAAAATGATTATATGAGTTTTTGTATATAAATCATGGACCAAATTCCTACTACAGATTGGTACTTGATAACTAATAGCTGCTATTATACATGAGAAGGATTCACATGTTATTTTATGCTACAGGCCAATAATGCAGCTCATTTCTACATGTGTACACAATTTCCAAACTTCATAAAATTAAGAGTCAAAATTCACTAAAATATCTAAACCTGTATTAAGTTCAAAAATAACTTCAACATTCCATGAGGTTTGGGGATATAGCTTTGGTAGTACACCACTTGCCTAGAATGAATGAAGTCCTAGGTTTGGTACCTAGTACTGTAGCAACAACAAAACATTAATGTGAATTTTCTTTTCAACATAATAGTATTTTGTTTGGTTGGTTGGTTAGTTTTTGTTTTTTCGGGACAGGGTTTTTCTGAATAGCTTTGAAGCCTGTCTTGGAACTGGCTTTGCAGGCCAGGCTGGACTCAAACTCACAGAGATCCACCTGGCTCTGCTTCCTGAGTGCTGGGATTAAAGGTGTGCATCACCACTGCCTAGCAAACATAATGCTTTTATCGTTTCTTTAGGAATTTTACATCATATACCCCAATCCTTATTTTCTGGTTCTTCCGTATCTGCCTTCCACCCTTGTAGCCTCCCCGACAAAAGATAAACATTTCATTCCTCTGCCTTTTCTGTCTCTCTATCCAATATTCATTTGGCATAGTGGCACTGGAAGAGGTGCTGTGTCACACACGATACCATTTTGCTCAAACAGCTATACTTGAAAATGTTCATTGTAATGAGTTGGCAGTCTGGTGGTCTGGTTCAAGGTGTCTGGTTTCTGGTACATCATCAATACTGGTCTCTCACTGAAACTTCTCTCAGATATCCTGCTGTTGCCCCAAGTCATGGAGATCTTGCTACTATGGTTCCACAGAACCAGCCCTTCACATGCTCCAGTAGTTTATTGATGGGGCAGATGTTGAGGTGGGCCACATCAAAGCCCTGGATGTGGCCTAGGTTGTAGTTGACTTGGTTAGTTCGGGCCTCCACTGGGACCACCACCATTAGGAGAGGTCAGTGCCAGTTTTCCTGCCATGTGTTTGGGGCTAGCTCTCCCACATGCACGATAAGAGGTGGGACCAGTTCTCATGCATGCCGGGCCCACTTTCCTGTTTTGTCAGTTATGGACAGTTTTCCCAGGGCCATCGAAGTTTGGGGTCAGCTCTCCTGTGCCCATGCTACTGGAGCCAGTAATCCTGGGATGGCAGGCAGTCGGGTTGGGGCAAGTTCTTCCATGGCCCTAGTAACATGGGCCAGGGGCATCATCACAGAGCCCTGATGTGGCATGCCTTTCTATATGTCTTATTACCACTGGTTAATTAAGAAGCTGATTTGGTCAATAGACAGGCAGTATATAGCTAGGTAGGAAATTCATAGCAGAGAGACAGGGGTGGGGAGAGAAAGCAGAGTCAGGGAGATGCCAGCAGCTGCTGGAAAAGCAAGATGTGAGGTAACAAGCCCCGAGCCTCATGGTAAAATATAAAGTAATAGAAATGAGTTAATTTAAGAAATAAAATCTAGTTATTAATAAGCCTGAGCTATTAGCCAAACAGTTTGTAATTAATATTAAGCCTCAGAGTAGATATTCAAGAACTGGCAGGTGGGAGAGAAACCTCCAGTTACAGAACCCTGCTGCTGTAGGGTCATGGACCCAGACATGACTCTCAGCTGCACCTTGAGCAAGAACATCACCATGGCCTGCATTAGTTGCTCAAGTCACTAATATCAGCATGGCCCTCAAACATCAACATGGCCTTAGGTGGCAACTCAGATCATGGGCATCTATATGGCCTTTGATGGTCACATGGGCCATGGACATCAACACAGTACCTAGCTTTGGTAGGGCCATAAACCCAGACACGGCCTTTGGCAGCCATGCAGACCTAGGCATCACATGGCCCTTGGCAGCAGCACAGGCCCGGGCATCAAATGGCCCCAGCTGGCAGCATAGGCCACCCATACCAGCCTATTCCTGACCACTATCACATCTGCAGTTTCCCTTCTCTCCAGAGTGCATGAACCACTCTGCTTCTCCTTCTCTCCCATCTTGCCACCACATACCTGTTCATCAAAGTGGTGCCCACCAACCTAGGCCATGGGGCTTGGATTAACATGAATTTTAATAATTACATCTATTTAGTGTGTCGTGTGTGTGTGTGTGTGTGTGTGTGTGTGAGAGAGAGAGAGAGAGAGAGAGAGAGAGAGAGAGAGAGAGAGGACAATTTGTGGTAGTTGGTTCTCACCTTCTACCATGTGGATTGTAGGGTTGAACTCAGGTTGTTAGGCTTGGTGATAAGTGCCTTTACCAGTTGCACCATCTTGCTGGCCCTCACCTAATTTGTAAAATCCATTTTATACAACAAAGCATGATTAATAGTACACTGGAGCATGTCAATAAAAGTATGGACTTTGGACTCAGACAGGGATTTGGATATTCAACCTAACACTTGCAAACTATGTAGACAAGTCCTAACCTTCCTTTACTTCATTTTTAAAGTAGGGATCATAACAGAAACTACTCTGTACGAGCTTTGAGAGGATTAAATTGGAGATGCTACTAGAACTTAGTGCAATGTTTAAAACAGAATAAATACTCAGCAAATGTTCTTTGAAAAAAAGAGGAAAAGGTGATAAATGAAACTTTATGAAAGATAAGCTATTTATTTTGGACCACATTCTTTTGAAATTCTAACATAACAAGTGTCATTTTTTGATTCATTCAACATTATTTCATACACGCTCTTCCACATTTCAACATACATATATTTCATGTAATTGCTGCTTTTAGAATATTTGGAATCAATTTTCAAAGATGCCATTATGAATAAAACTGATATTAAGATCATTATGCCATTCAACTAGTTTTTCTTTAGAGTTGGTTTTTGGGCTTTATTTCCTTAAAGTGTGGATATCAATTCAAAAGTTATACGATAAAGAAAGCTAACTGGCAAATGTGAGAAACACTTTCACAAAGGATTCAAACACTAAGACAAGCTAGATAACAAACAAACAATAAAACCCCCTGTTTAAAATATGCATTGTTGTGGCTGAAGAAAGGGCTCATCAGTTAAGAGCACTTACTACTCTTGCAGAGGAACCTCGTTAAGATCCCAGCACCCATATGGTGGCTCACAACCATCTGGAATTCCAGTTCCAGGTGATCCAACACCCTCTCCTGGACTCTACCAGGAGCAGGTACTTACATGGTACACATACATACATACATACAGGCAAAACATCCATACATATAAAATAAAAAAAGACTAAATCTTAAAAAATTGATTTAGAATATGTATCATCGAACTTGAAAGGGAATCAAAGATTTCTCTGGACATTAGAAAGGAAATGCTTCTGATCTTATCCAAATCAAATAAGATTAAATGACAGAAAAAAATGGGACATTTTTTGCCTTTTCTTTTAGAAGTTAAGATACAAAGTAACATTATACTGTTACTATATTGTTCTTACAGTTTTGTAATAAAGATATGGAGCAGTTCTACAATTCTCATTCTCTAATTCTCCCATAGTCCTCTGTAGACATACCCTTCCTCCACTACCATGTAGCTTGATGTTACTAGCACACTGAAATGGCTGGGAGTCCACAGATCCCACTGTAGTCTCATCAATAAACATAATGCTTGAAGTAGGTTATTTTGGCAGGAGGTATACACTATATGAGATCAGAGAAGAGTCTTTCTATACATAGTTAACTATAATTTTGAAAATCTTGTGTACTGAATTATATTAAGTATCTTTTTATATATGTTATATTAAACTATATATATAGTTTTCCTTTATTGTTTGTTTGAGGCAGGATCTCTCTACGTGGTCCTGGAACATCCTTGAACTCACTATGTAGACCAGGCTGGCCTTGAACTCACAGAGATTCTGCCTCTGCTTGCTAACTGTTCGGATTAAATGTATACTCTATCACTCCTGGCATGATACCTATTCTTTATAATATGTCTGACTAGGCACAATGGCACACACATTTAATCCCAGTACCCTGCCTCTGGGAGGCAGAGACAGGTGGATACACTGTGAGTTCCAGCCCAAGTTGGTTTACATAGAGAATTTCAGGAAGGTCAGGGTTATGTAGAGAGACTGTCTCAAAAACCAAAACAAAGTTACGTATCTAGCATATAGACAATTAGTGATCTTGATATAAGGGAGATATAAGAAAACTATGTGACCTTAACAACTACATGATATTAATAATACATACATACTTTTTTACATATTCAGCCAACTTTTATTGTTATAATAAAGACTACTTGGAGGGTAGTCTGCATAAGAAGTCAATTTGGAGGCCAGGCTGGCCTTAAACTTGTGGCCAGCCTTCTGCTTTGCCCTGCAAGTGCTGATCCATGCATACAGCAAAAAAATAAATGATTCATTCTTTTAACTTCCACAGACTGAACTTAGGGCCTTGGGTCTTGCCCATGATAGACAAATAATAGACTCCTCCTGAGCTACATCTCCTTTTTAACATTTTATTTTAAGATAGGGACTCCTAAACTTCTTTAGCAAGGAGGGAAGGGGAAGAGGGTCACTAGCTGAGGAGCTATTGGAATTTGGCAGTCATTGAAGAGTAAGAATCATTTTTCTTTAAGGGTGTGACTTTTGCTAGATTTATCAAGCTCTAAGGTAGGGCTCAAACCCAAGAGTATTTGGACAGAACAAACTGGACTCAGAGGAGTTAAAAATAAGAACATGATTAATAACAGCTAGGACAATAAGTCTCCACCAGAGTCCAGCTATCTTACCACAGCAGATCCTGAATATTTCAGCACAGATGAAGCATGAGAAAAAGACCTTAAAACCAACTATATGAAAATTATAGAAGTCCTTAAAGAGGCAACAAAACCAGAAAAGAATTTGGAGGAAATAAATAAATCTTTTAAAATAAGCCAGGAAAAAAAAAACAGTTGAAGGAAATGAATAAAATGTTTCAAGACCTGAAAGGAAAATGAAAGCAAAAGGAAAACATAAACTGAGAGAAATCTGGAAATAAAAAATTTAGGAATGCAACAGGAACTATAGGGGCAAACTTCACCAAGAAAATACAAGAGATGGAAGAAATAATCTCAGGCATTGAAGATACAATAGAAAAATAGTGGTACATCAGTCAAAGAAAATATCAAATCTAAAAATTCCTAACCAAAACATCCAGGAAATTTGGGACATCATGAAAAGACCAAATTTAAGGATAATAGGAATAGAGGAAGGCCAAGAATCCCAGCTCAAAGACTGTGGGCGCATATTCCGATATGCCACAAAAGCCATTGCCCCGGTTTGAGCTGATACATAGCTCTGCAGACAAGCTGTCTGCCCTTAACAAAAGCCAGGATGCCTTGCTCCTAGCTTCCTTTGTTAAAGTGTGGATTACCTGAGAAGAGGTGTTGACTGAAACTGGTCAGGATGTTTGAGGTTTCTTTCCTTATGCAATTTGAAGGTTATAGAGATGCTAATTTAGGACCTACCTGACTGCTAGATGCAGACGTCACTAAACTCCAGGCACCTGGTTGCCTAGGCAACAGCTTTGTGTGTTCCCGCTCATTTGGGATGGATATATAAGATGTTGAGACAATAAACGGGGATTCTGGCCTTTTCCAAGATGACCGTGTAAGTTGTGTCTGATGATTCCTCGTGACTCCGTTCCAGTCTAGTTAGAGAATCTGTGTTGGACCCACACGGGCTCCGACAAAAGACCCAGAAAATATTTTCAACAAAATCACAGAAAAAATATTTTCTAACCTAAAGAAGGAGATGCCTTCTTGGTGCACACCTTTAATCCTAGCACTTGGGAGGTTTCTGTGGGATAATGTTCTTGTACAATATAAAGATTTGTCACTCATATTGGTTTAATAAAATGCTGATTGGCCAGTAGTCAGGCAGGAAGCATGGGTGGGGCAACCAGACTAGGAAAATTCTGGGAAGATGAAAGAGAGTCAGTTACTAGACAGATACAGAGGAAACAAGATGAGAATGCCTTACTGAGAGAAAGGTATCAAGGAATGTAGCTAAGCATAGATAAGAATTATGGGTGAATTTAAGTAAAAAGAACTAGTTAGTAAAAAGCCTGAGCAATGGGTCAAACAATTTATAATTAATATAAACCTCTGTGTATTTATTTGGGAGTGAATGGCTATGGGATTGGACAGGAGAGAAACTTCATGTTACAGAGGACAGAGGCAGCCTATGAGTTTGAGGCTAGTCTGGTCTGCAGATCAAATTCCAAGATAGACAGGGCTATGAAGAGAAACCCTGTCTTGAAAAAACACAAAAAAGGAGACCCCTCTTTAGGTACAGGAAGCTTATAGAACACAAAATAAATAGGACCAGAAAAGGAAGTTCCCTTGTCATATAATAATCAATACACTAAACTTATAGAACAAAGAAAGAATATTAAAAGCTGCAATGGAAAAAGATAACATAGTAAGATATAAGGCCAGACCTATTAGAATCCCACCTTGGTGAGGTATAAATGTCTATATTCTGTCAATTGTATTTTAAATAAACTCTGATTGGCCAGTAGTTAGGCAGGAAGTATAGGCAGGACAACCAGACAGGAAGTAGAGGTGGGTCAAGGAGAACAAGAAAATTCTGGAAAGAAGAAAGCCCATTCCTCTGCAGTCCTTGCCCAGCCACAAAAAAGCAGGATGTGACTGCCTCGCTAAAAAAGGTACTGAGCCATGTGGCTAACACAGATAAGAATAATGGGATAATATAAGTTGTAAGAGTTAATAAGAAGCATGAGCTACTAGGCCAATCACTTTATGACTAATGTAGACCTCTGTGTGATTTCTTTGGGACTTAACGATTTCAGGGTACTGGGCAGAACAGAAACCCTGACAACACCACCTGACTTCTCAGTGAAGACTCTAAAAGCAAGAAGGGCTTGGATGGCAGTGCTACAGAGTCTAAGAGATCACAGACACCAGCCCAGATTATTATACTCAGCACAACTTTCAATCACTATTGATGGAGAAAATAAGATATTTTATAATAAACTCAAATTGAAACAATATCTATCTACAAATCTACCCCCTACAGAAGGTGCTAGAGAGGCTGGAGAAATGACTCAGTGGTTAAGAGCACTGACTGCTCTTCCCTGGGTTCAATTATCAGCACTTACAAGGCAACTCACAACTGTCTGTAATTACAGTTCTGGGGTGTTGTGTGAGGCTGCTTATTTGTTCCTGGCTGCTCAGCCCTGGAATAACCACACAGAAACTATATTATTTGCAATACTATTTGGCCAATAGCTTAAGCATATTTCTGGCTAGCTCATATCTTAAATTAACACATTTCTATTAATCGTGGCTGTGGCTTACCAGGTAAAGTTCTGGCACGTCTGCTCCTGGCAGCGGCCACATGGCTTCTCTTGACTCTGCCTTTTTTCTCCATTCTGCCCTATGCAGGCCTAAGACGATTTCTTTATTAATCAATGTTATTCACAGCACACAATTTAGTCTTCCTGCCTAGCTCTACTCTGCTAAGACACTGACTGAAACAGATTCTTTATTCATTAACCAATAAAAGCAACACATATACAGAAAGACTTCCCACACCAGCAATGGACACCTGATTTTTGATAAAGAAGCCAGGAATATATACAGGAGAAAATAAATAATCTTCAACAAATGGTTCTGGCATAACTGGACCACAGCATGTAGAAGAATGCAAATATATCCATATTGTCATCCTGCCCAAAACTCAAGTCCAAGTGGATCAAAGACATCAACATGAAACCAAATACACTGAACCTAATAGAAGAGAAAATAGGGAATAGTCTTGAACACATTGGAACTGGAGAAGACTTTATGAACAGAACACAGAACAGGCACTAATATCAACAATTAATAAATAGGACCTCATGAAATGAAAAGCTTCTGTAATGCAAAGCACACCATCAATCAACAAAGTGGCAGCCTACAGAATGGGAAAATATTTTTGCCAACTCCACATCCAATAGAGGGTTAATATTTATATTTTTCAGAAAATATAAATAACTCAAAAACTATACATCAACAAACTAAATAATCCAATTTAAAAATTGGTTGCAGATCTAAACAGAGTTTTCAATAGAGGAATCTCAAATGGCCAAGAAACACTTAAAGAGATGTTCAACATCCTTAGCCATCAGGGAAATGCAAATCAAAACTACTTTGAGATTCCATTTTATACCTGTCAGAATGCCTAAGATAAAAATTGCAAGTGACAGCTCATGCTGGCAATGATGTGGAGCAAGGAGGACACTCCTCCATTGCCAGTGGGAGTGCAAAGTTGTATAGTCACTTTAGAAATCAATATGACAGTTTCTCAGAAAACTGGGAATAGATTTACCTCAAGACCCAGTTATACCACTCTTGGGAATATACCCAAAGGACGCTCTACCCTATAACAAGAACACTTGCCCAATTATGTTAATGTGGCTTTATTCATAATAACCAGAAACTGGAAATAAACTAGATGTTCCTCAACTGAAGAATCAATAAAGAAAATGTGGCACTTTTACACAATGGAATATCACTCGGGTGTTTAAAAAATGACATCTTGGATTTGCAAGCAAATGGATGCAACTACAAAAAAAATCATCCTGAGTTAGATAATACAGACCCAGAAAGAGAAATATGGTATGTTGTGGTGATTTGAAAGAAAACTGTCTCCAAAGGGAGTGGCACTTTTAGGAGGTGTCATCTTGTTAGAAGAAGTATGTTACTGTGGAGGTGGGATTTGAGGTGGGTTTTTCCTGTATAAGAGTTGCAATGGTTATGGCATCTCTTCACAGCAATAAAAACCCTAGCGAAAACATATGTATTCACTTATAAATGGATATTTTCTGTTAAGTAAATGATAATAAGTTACAAATCCACAAACTCAGAGTTTAGGTGACGCCAGATTTTTCTGTCTTACCAGCTAGCTCCCAAATAACCACACAGAGACTTCTTATTAATTATTAAAGCTCAGCCAATAATTTAGGCTTATTAAAAACTAGCTCTTATGTTGGATTATGAGTGGCAGGGCTGCGTTCCCGGCACCCGGCTGCCTACATGGCTAGCTTATGCCCGAAATAATTACACGGAAACTGTATTTTTTAAAACACTGCCTGGCCCGGCTAGTTCCAGTTTCTTATTGGCTAGCTCTTACATATTGTTCTAACCCATTTCTAATATTCTGTGTAGCCCATGAGGTGGCTTACCAGGGAGGATCTTAACCTGCATCTTTCTGGAATGGGAGAATCATGGCGACTCCCTACTCAGCTTCTTTCTCCCAGGATCCTCTTCTGTTTACTCCACCTACCTAATTTTCTGTCCTATGAGGGCCGAGGCAGTTTCTTTATTATTAACCAATGAGAGCAACAGATAAGATACAAGACCCACCTCCATCACTCTTACAACTTAAATTAACCCACATTTATGAATTTCCATGTTGCCATTTGGCTTGTGGCTTTACCTGTTTTCCAATATGTCTTGATCTCTCTGCATCTCCTGGCAACCCTGCCTTTTTTTTTCTTCCAGAGCTTTCTTCTGGTATACCTCCTGCCTAGCTATTGACTGTTTAGCTTTGTATTAAACCAATCACAGCAATATATCATTACACAGTGTAGAGGAATATTCCACAGCAGTTAGGTAGAGAGGGGGGATCTAGGAGGACACATGGATCTCCCAGGGAAGTGGAAATAGAATGAATTTTGTGAGAGGACTTGGGGTGGGTGGAGATGGGAGAGGGAGGGTTCAAGTGTGTGTCTGTGTGTGTGTTGGAAGGGATGGAGGGAGAGAGTGTGGGGAGGACAGAGGGAATTGGGGGTCATTTTGGGAGGGGCATCAGTGTTGAAACCTAATGCAGTGTGAACTTCCTGGAATCTATGACGGTGACCCTAGTGAAAAGTCCTAGTAATGGAGGCTACGGAGTCTGAACTGGCCTTCTTTTATAGCCAGCATGGCTTTCAGTGATGGGCCAGGTTTGAATTTGCTTGAGTTCTTGGCTGAGGAGGTCCAGGCTGATGCTAGAAGAGGGGATCACCCTCTGAAAACTGACAGCAAGGCCCCATTGCCGAGAACAGCATTCACACAGCTCATTGAAGGTAGAAATGGAAAGTTGGTACCTGCATGGAGCCTTCTCCTCAACATTCTAGTCTCTTTGGTGAGAGAAAGTACTCTAAAGGCTATGGAAAGAGAAAACTGGACACGAACCTAGTCACAGAACCCTCCATGTACAATCTGTCCTGCCTATACGATGTGTGGAGGCAAGGTTGGCACAGAGCATGTGTGAATGGTCAACCAATGTCTACTCTATAATCTTGGGACCCTTGCCACAAGTGATCCCCCACCCTACATTGGCTGGATGGCCAGGAACAGGAGACTGGATAGCCCAGATACCCAGGGTAGAACCAAACTGGAAAAAAATCAATGAAATGACTCTTAATTTTAGTTATCCTCATAGATAGGTGCCTTGTCTAGTTGTCAATAGCAAATGGGAGCTGGTGCCGAGACCCACAACCAAACATTATGTAGATAGAAAGTCTAAACTAAAGGTTTCCATGTGGCCCCTACCCTTGGAGATCAGGGAATCAGTTGAAGAGAAGGAGAGATTGCAGGAGTCAGAGGGGATGGAGGACACCAGGAGAATATGGCCCAACAAATCAACTAATCAGGGCTCATATGGGCTCACAGAGACCAAAGCAGAAAGCATAGGACCTGTCCCAGGTCCCTGTGTATATGTTGTGGCTGTAAGCTGTTGCATTATGAGCGGCGGGGCTGCGTCCCTGGCACCCGGCCGCCCGCATGGCCAGGTTATGCCCCGAAATAATTACATGGAAACTGTATTCTTTTAAACACTGCCCGGCCCGGCTAGTTCCAGTTTCTTATTGGCTAGCTCTTACATATTAATCTAACCCATTTCTAATATTCTGTGTAGCCCACGAGCTGGCTTACCAGGGAGGATCTTAACCTGCATCTGTCTGGAGTGGGAGAACCATGGCGACTCTCTGACTCAGCTTCTTTCTCCCAGCATTCTCTCTGTTTACTCCACCCACCTATGTTCTAACCAATAAAATGGGCCAAGGCAGTTTCTTTATTATAATTAACCAATGTCCTTCCTCCATCAGTAAGCTTGGTGTTTTTGTGGGATTACTAACAGTGAAAGTAGCTATGTCTTTGCCTCCTTTGCCTGCTCTTGAGACTTTTTTATCCTACTGGGTTGCCTTGTCTAGCCTCCATATGAAGATTTTGCCTTTTCTTATTGTATCTTATTTTACGGTATTTGGTTGTTGTTTCTTGAAGGTCTCCTCCTTTTTGAAGGGAAATGGATAGGGAGTAGATCTCAGGGAGAAGGCAGGTGATGGGAAGATGGGAGGAGCAGAGGGAGGGGAAACTGTGGTTGACATGTATTGTAAGAGAGAGGAATCTATTTTCAAAAAAAAAAGAGCACGAAGTTGTGTAGGTAGAGAAGTAGGAGTGAACCTGGAAGAAAATGGGGATGAATATGAACACAATACATTGTATGAAAATCTCATAGAATTAATAAAAATATTATAAAGAATTCTCCAGCAGGCCTTAAACTTTCAATTCTCCTGCAATAGCCTAGTGAGTAGGTGGGACTGCAGGCCTGTGCCACCAAGCCCAGCTTGAATAGGAAGATTTTAATGGAAATAGGGCAATGTGGAGAAGCAATAGTGGTGGGGGGTAGATAAGGTGCTTGTTGGAAGTTTTTTTAAGCAGATGACATTTGAGCTGAGACCTGAAGGGCAAGAAAAAGTCATTAACAAATCTGCAGGAGAGATGTTCCAGGCAGAGAGAAAAGCAAGAACAAAAGCCCTAAAGTGAGAATAACTTCTGGCATTTTCAAGTAACAAAAAGATCATGGTGGCCTTCTCAAAACACACAGTGTTTTCTTTAAATTTAGGAGTAATAAATGAAAAGAGTACCATACGTGGAGTCATTAAATTTCGGTGTAGTCTCCGTTCCCATTAGCTCTGCAACCTCTGTCAAGTCACAACCTGTTTCCTATAAATATGGAATAAAACTGTTAATAAATAAGTTCTATCTTCCAGGCTTGTTGTGAAAATTAAATAAGGTATGAAAAAGGCACTTTATAAGTTGCAAAATGCTATCCAAAATTAGGTGTAATTATTACATAAAGTATTATCATGTGATCCGTGGCTGCAGCAGCTATTTATAGTAGTTTTATTGTATCTACTTGGGTCGCTTTAAGATAAATGTGTCAAGATGCTGCAGGCAAAGTTGGCCTGTTTGTTGCAATGTTCTTTCTCCATTAATGTACAAGTCTTATTTTATGTTATATTCTCAGGTAGTATGGAAATTATGTTTGGTTTATTTGGTCAATAAATGCTTGAACCTCTTTAGCTCATTAGAGAGTAGTTACTTGAATATTCTAAATTTACTTACATTTTTTAAATTACAGAACTTTGCTTAAAATGAACACTATTGTAAAATACGTTTGCTCCAACTTTGTAGGGATAAGTCCCACCCCTTAGGGGGCGTGTTCGCCTCAGGCTAAAGTTTTCCTATAAATTTGGCGAGCGTGCTCCCAGCGCTCGCTTCTGCTTTCCTGGTCTCCGCGGGAACGGTGGTTCTGTAAGTCTTTTCCTCCATTAAAGCTGTCTATATTTTGACAATCTGTCTGCATTCGCTTACGCCGTTACATTTTGGTGTCCAACATCGGGCTATTTTGCCCCCGACTCAAGCGCGTTGCCTGCTAGCTAACACAGCACGCTCTCGGGTGTCATTTTCTTAGTTTGTGACTCGGGCCCCAGGGCTGAGTCCGAGATACACTCGGCCTTCAGGCCCATAATATCCAGAGAGGCAGGCGAATCTCTGTGAGTTGGCCAGGCGGTGGTGGCGCACGCCTTTAATCCCAGCACTCGGGAGGCAGAGACAAGCGGATCTCTGTGAGTTCGAGGCCGACCTGGTCTGCAAGAGCTAGTTCCAAGACAGGCTCCAAAACCACAGAGACCACCACCGGCAGGAACCAGTCGTTGCAGGAAAGAGAAAAAATTTTCTTTTATAATTAAAATGTCTGAACACGTTACCATTCAAGAATTTAACAGTTTTTTTAATTGTACCATGTGGGAGATTTTACAAGAGGTGTCTATCACCCCACCTCTATGGATCTTTCTGGGATTCGTAGTTTTCCTTGGCACTATATGGTTTGATAATAGAAATATGATAAAGTCTTTACGAGCAGAGGTTGCACGCTTAAAAACAATTGAGAATGACAACAATCTTCTCAAGAATCAGTTTGAAGTTCTCCAGGAGGAGAACAGATCTTTGTTTAACATGACTCGATCAACTGAGGAAAATTTAAAAAAGGTACAGACTGATATTAAGGAGAAATTCATTACTATGGAAGAGGGAACAGCTGATTTGGATCGTAAGCTCCAGTCCCTTTCTGTAGGAACTGAAACATTACAGGCTGATATTAAGGAGAAATTCATTACTATGGAAGAGGGAACAGCTGATTTGGATCGTAAGCTCCAGTCCCTTTCTGTAGGAACTGAAACATTAGTGGCTGATATTAAGGAGAAACTCATTACTATGGAAGAGGGAACAGCTGATTTGGGTTGTAAGCTTCAGTCCCTTTCTGTAGGAACTGAAATAGTAACTGAGAGAATCAAAACTGCTGAATGTGACTATCGGATTTTGTCTAAAGCTTATGACAGATTGGCAGAAAGATTGTCAATACAAGAAGGCACGGTTTATGCCATAAAAATTATGTCCAAAGATGAGAACTTATCTCTAATGGACAAACTTCATACTTTAGAATCCTCAATGAAGGCTTTGGAACATAATTCTGGACAGGAGATACAGACATTGCAGAAGGCAATGGTGAATAGAATTGAAAAGATTGAGGAATTTCTAAATTCTGATGAAGAAGAACAAACGGTAGAAAGGCAAATTTTAACTACATCTGTGGGTAAATCCCTCCGGGACAATTTCCACAAATCTCTACCTACAGCTCTACCTGCCTTTCCAGTAATAACAACAGAGAAGGTGATTGGTTCCAGAAACCCTAGGGTCATTAAGGAAGATACATGGGAGCATGTCCGTATGAATGATCTCAAAGAAATTAAACAGGCTGTCATGACTTTCGGGATGCATTCCTCTTTTGTTAAAGAGATGCTAAAGTCTTGGGCATCCACAAGCAGAGCTACGCCATTGGACTGGCTCCAGCTGAGCTCTGCAGTCCTTGAGAGTGGGCCGCACTTAAAATGGAAATGCTTGTTCAGGCAAGAGGCTAGACTTTTAGAACAGCAAGAAAAGGCGAAGGGAAGTGACATCTCCCTAGATAAAATTCTAGGTGAAGGACGCTTTTCTGACCCTCAGGAACAAGCTAATTTGGACGAAAACACACTCTCCATATGCACTACAGCAGCCTTAAGGGCTTGGGACAGGGTACAAGACCCAGGACAGAGAATGGAATCATTTGTCACAATTAAACAAGGTCTGAGAGAACCTTTTAGTGATTTTTTACAAAGACTTACTAAGGCTGTGCAAATAGGGATACCTGACCCTGACGCAAGACGTATAATGATTGAGTCTTTGGCTTATGAAAATGCAAATGTGGAATGCAAAAAGATTTTGGGGCCTTTAAGGTTCAGATCAGCACCCTTGGAAGAATGGGTCTTGCATACACTGGATGTTGATACATTTGATTATGGCACTGAAGCATGGGTAGAAGAAGCAATTTCCAATGGTAAAAGGAGACACCAGAATACCAAATGTTTTAATTGTGGCAAAATGGGTCATATGAAAAGGAATTGTAAACAACGGATCTTCAGAAATAATAATAATGCATCTTCTAGAAATAACAGAAATAGGAGGACTCAGCCTTCAGGTTTATGTAGAAGATGTGGAAAAGGTAGACATTGGACGAATGAATGCAGGTCTACAAGAGATAGACAAGGCAACCTGATACAGACGGGAAACGTGAGAGGGGGGGCCTCACAGGCCCCCATGGCAAACATGGTTCAGTCATTTCCAGTTTCTGCAGAGAACGTGCCTCGTCAGGACAATTAGGAAACCTCATGCCTACTGTTACAAACGATAATGAGCAGAAAGATGAGTTACGTGTGTTTTGGCAAACTTCTATAAATGATCAAAGACCTAAGCTGAGAGTGTGTGTAAATGGCATTTTTATTACTGGCCTGCTGGACACAGGTGCTGATGTAAGTATCATTACCCCAGAATCTTGGCATCCGTATTGGCCTCTTCAGAATGTAAATGTTCAGCTCCTGGGAATTGGAACCCTATCTCGAGTAAGACAGAGCACAAGATGGGTTGAATGTATAGGGCCTGAGGGACAAATAGGAAAATTAAGGCCATATGTAGCCAATATTGCAATGAATTTATGGGGTCGTGACCTATTACAACAATGGAATACCCAAATTAACATTCCTGCTACTTCTAGAGCCTATATTTCTGAGAATAATATTAAAAGATATTACAAACGGAGAAAACCGGCCATTCGGGCCATACAAGAACAAGTAATTGAAGCCCCTTCAGAGATACCAACAGCCTTGCCTCTAAAATGGTTGACTGAGAAACCAATATGGACAAAGCAATGGCCTCTAGCTGAGGAAAAGTTACAGGCTTTAGAACAGCTGGTACAAGAGCAATTAGATGCTGGACATATAGAAGAATCTACCAGCCCTTGGAATTCTCCTGTATTTGTGGTTAAGAAAAAATCAGGTAAATGGAGAATGGTGACAGATCTCAGAGCTATCAACAAGGTTATTCAACCTATGGGTCCTCTGCAATCTGGAATCCCTTTGCCCTCTTTATTACCAAAAGGATGGCCTCTTATAGTTATTGATTTAAAGGATTGTTTTTTCACCATACCTTTACAAAAAGAAGATAGAGAAAAATTTGCCTTCACGGTGCCTACTTACAACAATTCTCAACCTTCCAAGAGGTACCACTGGGCCGTCCTCCCCCAGGGTATGTTAAATAGCCCCTCCTTGTGCCAATATTTTGTGAACCAACCATTGCAAATAATACGCAAGAAATTTCCCAAATCTATAATATACCACTACATGGACGACATCTTGTTATCCGATTCAAACATGGATACCTTGAACAGACTGTTTGAAGAAATAAAGATACTTTTACCTAAATGGGGATTGCAAATTGCTCCTGAGAAGATACAGAAGGGAGATTCTGTTAATTATTTAGGTTATAAAATAGGTTTGCAAAAAATTAAGACACAAAAGGCACAAATTAGGAGAGATCGCCTACGGACTCTTAATGACTTTCAAAGACTGTTAGGAGACATTTCCAGTCTACGACCAGCTGTTGGGATAACACCTGATCTAATAATTCATTTGAACAAAACCTTGGAAGGTGATAAAGACTTAAACAGTCCCAGAGAATTAACAGCTGAAGCAGAAAAGGAACTGACAATAATTGAGGAAAAATTACAACAGGCACATGTGGACAGGGTGAATCCAGAGCTCGATTGTATTCTCGTCATATTACCATCCAAAATTTCTCCTACAGGAATTTTAATGCAGAGAGATGATATTATCTTGGAATGGATCTTTTTACCACATAAACCAAGTAAAAAACTGAAAACTTATGTGGAAAAAGTCGCCGAGTTAATTATAAAAGGAAAGCTGAGACTTCGTCAATTAGCAGGCATAGACCCAGCAGAAATTATAGTGCCTTTCACTGCTGATGAACTAAAGAAATTATGGGAAGATAATGAACCATGGCAAAGAGCTTGTGCTAGTTTTTTGGGAGATATTAATAACAATTATCCAAAAAGCAAGAGGCTTAACTTCATAAAGAGAACTTCATGGATCCTTCCTCGAATCGTCCGTGATGCTCCAATAACTGGAGCCCGTACATTCTATACTGATGCCAATAAAACAGGGAAGGCAGGTTACAAATCGGAAGACTTGGGTAAGGTGGAACAAAGTCCTTATGATTCTGTCCAGAAGGCAGAATTATATGCCATTCTTATGGTGCTAAGGGATTTTAGAGAACCTATTAATATAGTTACTGATTCGCAATACGCAGAAAGAGTTATTTTACATATTGAAACTGCTGAATTTATACCTGATGATACAGAACTAACCTCATTGTTTATCCAGGTTCAAGATTTGATCAGGAACAGGCTCTGCCCTATGTACATAACACACATCCGATCCCATACGGGTCTGCCAGGTCCTCTAGCACAAGGTAATGCAGACATTGATCAGTTATTGATTGGTAGTGTGCTACAAGCCTCTGAATTTCATAAAAAACATCATGTTAATAGCAAGGGTTTGAAGAAAGAGTTTTCTATTACATGGCAACAGGCTAAGGAGATTGTAAAGAAATGCCCTACTTGCTCTTTCTATAACCAAACGCCACTGCCAGCAGGGGCTAATCCAAAGGGCACCCATAGGAATGAAATCTGGCAGATGGATGTGTTCCACTTTGCAGAATTTGGCAAATTGAAGTATGTTCACCACACCATTGACACTTATTCAGGCTTTCAGTGGGCAACTGCTTTAAGTTCAGAAAAAGCTGATTCAGTAATCACTCATTTATTAGAAGTCATGGCTATCATGGGTATACCTACACAAATAAAGACGGACAATGGTCCTGCTTATGCCTCTAGGAAAATGAAACGGTTTTTTGACTATTACAATATCAAGCATGTTACAGGTATACCATACAATCCTACAGGTCAAGCAGTCATAGAAAGATCAAATCGAACTATAAAAGATATGTTGAATAAACAGAAAGGGGTGGAAAACACCCCCAGAAATAGGTTACATAATGCTTTGTTAACCTTGAATTTTCTTAACGCTAATGAGAAGGGGACAACGGCTGCAGAAAGACATTGGATAATGGAAAAGTCTACTGAACTAAATCAACCAGTTTATTTCAAGGATGTGCTGACCTCACAATGGAAACCAGGAGATGTGCTGCGTTGGGGAAGGGGTTTTGCTCTTATCTCCACAGGTGAGGAACAATTGTGGATACCGACAAAACTAATAAAGGTTCGGTATGAAGAAGAAAAGCCATTTGGAAAAGATAAATAACAATTCTTTCACAAGGTTGGCGAGCATACTGATGGTAAGGAATACAGATAGGTTGGGGGCAGGGTTCTTTTCTTATCTCCACAGGAAAATATTGATCTTCAAAGACTTTAAGGGACCCTGAATATTTAATTACTGATGGATGGATAATAGTTACGACCTACTAAGGATCAACTAACATTATATACATACCGTAAGTATTGATTTTTTATATATTTATGTATATATGTTTTTTGTTTTTTGTTTTTGCTTTTCCTCGTATCTGTGTCTTTCTTTATATGTCAGTATATGTCCTTGTTGTTAGTGTCTAAATTTCCCATAACAAGCAACAAATTTTCCTACAGTAATTTTTGAAGTTTCCAGGATGAAGATGGGGCCCCACAACATCAACTCAACCTGGTTTTTATGACGTCATGAATATATTGAATATATTTTTTTTTTTTTTTTTTTCTTTTCTACGTGCTAATAATTTTTTTTGGTACCAACTGCACAAGACAATTTCGAATGGTGCACATTTTTTGACGACACTCTGGCCGGACCTTCTCAAAGCGCTCAGGGACTAGTTATAATTTTCTTAGGCCAAAGGTTAATTTGGGAATTTTACCATCATTTGCTTTCACAGGAGCCCCTAAGGAGAACATCGCCCCCATGTCAGCTTGAAGCAATCTTAGAGGACGGCGTCCCCTCCCCCAACAGAGTTTGCCCTCAGGGTTAGGGACATCTTTTAGTGGTTGGTTTGGGGTTGAGGGGATGGGGAGATGTTTTATGGAGTTAGGGGTATGTTAAAAAAAAAAAAAAGGGGGGATTAACTGGTTTGATGGGATGATTGGTATTTGTGAGTTACTGTTTTTAGAAAATTGTATTGGTACTGTTTCCTGTATATTGACATATTGAATATTGAATGTGAGTGTTCCTACCTCTATTTTTGTATAAGAGTATACTTATATTGTATTGATACATCTACCATATCACAATGTACATTTCTACCTCTGATACTATTTATGTAATAACATTGTTTACATTTGATATGTAATGACATTGTTTACAGATGAAGATCATTGTCTTCATATATTGCACAGTTGTTTATTGTTTTAGTCTTTAAGTTAGATAGATATTGAGAATTATATAGATTAATAGTCATCTAAGTTTGTCATTTGTAATTAGACTAATCAGGTTCTTTAGATATATAGAGATTATACTCAGTATAGATAGATAATCTTCAACCTCTTTGGAGAGCTGTAGAATATGGCCTTTAATATAACTCAGAGTTTCGTGATAGTGAGACACAATTGCTCCTGGCAACACCGCTCTATTCCCGAGAGAACGTTGAGCACCAAAGACACTCCACTGGGAGCTTGTCTTCTTGGCAGAACTGGCCTTTGGGTTAAGAAAAGCCCATACCTCAACCACTGACAAAGATACAGAGCGTGCATCAATGGATACAACAGGACTGTCATATCCTGCCAAGACAGGGTAAGATAGTTTTGAAAAGTTCCTTGCCTTTAATAATGGTATGTCAGTTATGTTAGGCCTTAGCCAAAGTTGGTTGACTCAACATTGCAAACGAGACTTTGGGTGATTGCCCAGGTAGTCAGTTGTCTTTGTCAATTGTTACACATTTTGGATATATCTCGTTTGTTAAGTAATATTTATTCCCTTCTCGGATCTTTGATGGAGTTGAAGATTATATAATTGTAGTTACTCTCTACATTATTTAGACTCCTTGAGATAGAATGTTTAGCAAAACTTTTGATTCTCAATATTGTTTGTTATATTTATTTGTTATTATTGTATATAGTTGTATTTGGTTTAGTTCTGTCTTATTTAGACAAAAGGGGGAGATGTAGGGATAAGTCCCATCCCTTAGGGGGCGTGTTCGCCTCAGGCTAAAGTTTTCCTATAAATTTGGCGGGTGTGCTCCCAGCGCTCACTTCTGCTTTCCTGGTCTCCGCGGGAACGGTGGTTCTGTAAGTCTTTTCCTCCATTAAAGCTGTCTATATTTTGACAATCTGTCTGAATTCGCTTACGCTGTTACACAACTTCAGTACTGGAGTTGGAGAGATGGCTCCGTAGTTAAGAGTGTTTACTGCTCTCTCAGAGGACCCAGATTTTTAATTCCCAGCACCCATGTCAGGCAACTAACAACCACCTGTAACTTCAGCTCCAGGAGATCCCATAACGTGCACATACCCAAACACAGACACAGACACATAGTCCACTGATTCCTAATGAATTATCATTATATGGATAGAACAGTGCATCTTTCAGCCTTCACCTGAGAATCTCATCATTTATCTACTTTATTTTTGCAGTAGATAAAGATTAAAACAGACAGATGACTATTCGACATGCAGAAAATAAGAGATCGCAGGGTGGCGGCAGTACATGCCTAAAGTACTCAGTACTCAGGAAGCAAAGGCAGGAGGATCTCAGTTTGAGGCCAGTCTGGTCTACAAAATGATTTCCAGGACAGCCAGAGCTATAATACAGAGAAATCCTGTTTCAAGCATGGGAGGGAGAAAA
>NW_026068155.1:1255910-1291974 GCF_014885135.2 Alexandromys fortis | reverse complement strand
CTTTAAAAAAAATAAAAAATTATATTTAAAAAAAGAAAAGAAGCACCCATAAAAATAAAAACCCAGAAGCTATATATGCAAGGGACCGATGTGGGATTCCCCTCTGTATGCTGTGAATGCCATTGGTTAATACAGAAACTGTCTTGGGCCTACACAGGGAATAGAGATAGGTGGGGAAAACTAAACTGAATGCTGGGTCTCCTCCCATTTTATAATCCTCTCTAGTACTGGGATTAAATGCGTGCACCACTACTGCCCTGTTTTTATGGCAAACTAGAGTGGCTACTGGGATTAAAGTTGTGTGTTACCACTAAAAAAAAAAAAAAGAATCAAAGGTGATGGATGAGTCCAGGGAAACACTGTCTTCTGGACACGACAGGGAAGTTGCACATATAAAATCACAGTGCTTGGGACAGCAGGCATAAATTCTGTGCAAGATCAAGTCAGACAAAATCACAACATGGAGAGAGGAAGTGGTTGCAAAGTCCCACTTCTAATAAAAGAACAATTGGCATCTGTGGACTCTTTGGGTAGGGAGGGCCAGGTTTCTTCACATATGCTCACATATTTACATATTCTGCACATACTCCAGGATGTGGTCTTAAGCCCTTGTACATACAGGCATCACTAAGTGAACTCAATATTTTTTTTAAAAAAAAACAAGTATATGATAAATGGATATTAGACATAAAACAAAGGATAGCCACCCTATAATTCACAACCCCAGAAAAGCTAGGCAACAAGGAAAACCCTAAGAGTGACATATATGGATCCCCCTGGGAATAGTAAATAAACAGGAACTCCTGAGAAAATTGGGACCATATGGAGGGGAGAAGGGAGAGCATACAGGAAGTGGGAGGGGAAAAGGGAAGGGGGTAGGAGAACATAAGTGAACAGGATGGCTGAGAAGAGGGAGGACAGAGAGGGAGAGCAAGGAAAGAGATATCTTGATTGAGGGAGCCATTATGGGGCTAGCAAGAAACCTAGCACTTAGGGAAATTCCTAGAAATCCACAGGGATGACCCCAGGTAAGACCCTAAGCAATAGTGGAGAGGGTGCCTGAACTGGCCTTTCCCTGTTATCAGATTGATGACTACCCTATATGTCATCATAGAAACTTCATCTAGCCACTGATGGAAACAGATGCAGAGAACCACAGTTAGCACTGGACCAAGATTCTGGAATCAGTTAAGAGACAGAGGAGTGATAATATGAGCAAAGGGGTCAAGACCATGATGGGTAAACCCACAGAAACAGCTGACCTGAGCTAGTGGGAGCTCACTGACTCTGGACTGATAGCAGGAGAAACTGCATAGGCCCAAACTAGGCCCTCTGAATGTGGGTGGCAGTTGTGTGGCTGGAGCAGTCTGTGAGCTCACTGGCTGTGAGACCAGGACTTATCCCTAGTGCTTGAAATGGCTTTTCAAAGCCAATTCTCTTTGGAGGGATACCTTGCTCAGCCTAGATACAGGGGACAGGGCTTTGGTCCTGCCTTAAAGTGATGCTCCAGACTTTGTTATCTCCCCCATGGGAGGCCTCACTCTCTCTGAGGAGTAGATGGGGGTTGGGGTGGGTGGAAGGTGGGGGGAGTAAGAGGAGGAGAGGGGGAAGGAACTGGGATTGGTATGTAAATTGAGAAAAGATTGTTTAAAAATTAATCAAAAAAAGAAAAAAGAACTTAACATAAAAAAGTACATGAAGTTGGCAAAGAGAACTGATAGTGAAGATGGGGAAGGATTTGCATGGGAGGGAATGAGGAATGAATTCGAGCAAAACACATTATATGTATGCATTTATAAAATTTTCAATGAAAGGAGAAAAAAACAATGTCGGGAAACTTTTGAGAATTTTTCAAACCAATTCCTGTAATTTTTCTTATTTAATTTCAGAAGAAAATAGTTATAATTTCTTATCACCTTAAAAAATAAAAAAATAATTCATTAAAGACCTCAAGATTGTTATTTCATGTCAATAGTACCTATAGGTATTTCTAGTAAAACTCAAGATCTTGAGAAATTATCTACAGTGTCAGGTATAGATATTTCAGAAATTTGAAATAATTCCTGATTAAAATATAAGATTCCACATGGTTTTTAATGGAGGCACACAAACAAGCAAATATATTTATGCAGGCCAAACACTCACACCTAAAACAAATAAATCCAATAAATAATTTTTTTATTTATTAAAGATTTCTGTCTCTTCCCCACCACCGCCTCCCCTTTCCCTCCCCCTCCCCCAATCAAGTCCCCCTTCCTCGTCAGCCCAAAGAGCAATCAGGGTTCCCTGCCCTGTGGGAAGTCCAAGGACCACCCACCTCCATCCAGGTCTAGTAAGGTGTAGGCAAAACCTTTTAGTGAACAGAGTAGCTGATTGACAGCCAGATTGTCATGGGTTCAATTTGGATTTTATCTCCATATTCTTCTTTATCTACTAGGAATTTATAAGGACATCCATAGAAAACTTTTAATATTTTCCAGAATTGCTTGAGATCCAGCAATGGACTCTGTGTTTATACAAACATAAAATGCAACATATAATTTCATCATATCATGTCTTAGAACTTTCACAAAATATTTATTATATATGTTCTGATATTTTAAAAAAGTAATAGCATCACTCAACAATGCTTTACCTGGGTAGACAGAGTCAACTGCAGTAGTCAGTCCTTACAGAAATCATTGCTAAAATCTAGGTTGTCTCTGATATAAACTGCTAATAACACAGAAAGGATGCTGATATTATACTTATTAATGATAACACAGTCATTAATAAAGGAGGTCATTATAATCAACTAGGCAATAATTTATAAACACCCAATTAATCACTAAGCCTTGTTCATCCCACCTTCTTACTATATCTTGAATAATCTTTTTTTAAAATCTCACACATTTATTGTAACCTGATAATAGCATAACATTTATATGAATAAATGTTTTGGGCTGTGCTCCCAACAGATGACACCTTTAAAAACACTATTTCCTCTTCAACTTCTTGAGTGTTTGTGTTTTCTAGTTGAAAACACTTTGGAATAGAATAATATTATCTTTCAGCATGATCAGACACAGTTGTTTCCTTGACTTCTTTTTAGAGTGAAGCTCTTCTGCATCATCTAATACAAGGTTCATGTACTCATCAAAGCCAAATAATACAATTTTCTATCTGTATATTCACTTGCTCATACAGCCAGACCTGAATCCAAGGCCTATTTTGCAAGTATCTGAAGATGAGGTTGATGGGCTTTACCATTACCTTCTGATTTATTGCTACTTGTACTGTTAAGCCTAGGCCTTTATTTTATGATTAAGCTGTTGTATTAACTTCAGAACTTCAATTTGAACTTTTTCCTAATCCAGCGTTTCCACTTAAGCCAGAGTAGTTTAATGAGATACAAGTCTGATCATTTTACTCTTCTGATTAAGCCATTCACTAGCTGCAGTATACAGCATTAATTTTTTAAAATGAAATGGAAGGCCTTTTGCCATCAAGCCTTTCTGTTCACTGTGTTTTATCGACCATTTTGTCATACACTTTCTGGACTCCTGAGCCCGAAAGTTTTCTTATGCTTTCTAGCTTTTAATATTGCCATTTTCTTTACATGGGGTCTACCTCTTAATCTGAAATTATTTTCTTCCCCAGAAACCTGGTATATGATATGAATCTCAGAACAAACTAAAGCTAGCTGCATGAGTCAAACATATCTTTTGTCTTTCTTCATGACCTATCTCATTAGTTTGTAAAGCTTCTACAGAATTAATTCATAATTACTTGCCTGTCCTGTGTAAAACAGTCTGAAAATGAGCCCCGTGTTGGTTGTGCATGCCTTTAATTCCAGCACCCCAGAGGCAATGACAGGTGGGCACTGGAATTCAATGTAAGCCTGGTCTACATAGCAAGTTCCAGGGTATCCAGGGCTGCTTAATGAGATCCTGTGTCAGGGAGAGAGGGAGGAAGGGAGTGAGAGAGAGAATGAGAGAGAGAGAGAGAGAGAGAGAGAGAGAGAGAGAGAGAGAGAGAGAGAGGAGAATGCATTCATAAAATTGTAACTATCTTCTTGACTTCTTGACTTTTTCAAGAAATATATTTGGGAAACTTTCCCCAGAAACCTGAAAATATTTCCATGGTATCTGGTTTGATTATAGTGCTGACAAAATAATACAAACATGCCTTTAAATATGCACTTTACTATATAACATGTTAGCTTATCACCCTTCAGCTAATCTACCAGCTTTTCAATTAGGGACTCTGGAGAAATCAAAGGGAAGAGCTACGAGGAGGTAAATTAGTGGAACAAAAAATGTGTGTACTCTGAGCATCCAATTGTCCCAGTAACAAAAGACCAAAGGCATATCAGAAAAATAAAATCATTTACGAGAAAGGTGGTGATTCTCACTAATGAGGCCTCCTCCGGGGAGAAACTTAAGTCTTTATGTCTGTACTTTACCCTAAATGTCAATGTACACAGAAAATGAGAGGTATTGCGGTATATAAGGAGTGGAGGGTGGCATTGGGTTGGAGACAAGAAATGAATAGAGTGACAAACAAGATAGGGTCGTCACATTTACTAAAAAAATACTTGGGGCATGATTATATCAATAAATAATGTGTTATTTATCTCAAATACCATTTAAGTGGGCATCCTGTATTTTATCTGGTAACGCTAAGAAAAGAAAAATAATAGTATTCCGATTTCTTGGGCTGTGTAAAAACAAAACAAAAGAAAAAAAAACCAACAAAGCCCAGCCCCAGCGGTAAAAGAAAAAAAGCTACACCTAAGTGTAGGCATCTTCAGACGCAGGCTGTTTCCGGTATCAGACAGCAGCGGGGGAGGGGGGAGGGGAGGCAATGAAAGCCGCTGAGCTCAGTCCGCCCGCGTCCCACAATCCTCCGCTCTCGGTTCCTCTTTACTCGCTCAAGATGGCGCTGCTCGCGACACATTCTTGGCGCTGGGCAGCCGCGGCGGCCGCTTTCGAAAAACACAAACATTTGGCTGTTCTGACCCGGCCTCTAGTCTCCATCTGCGGCTCAGGCCCGCGATGGGGGTCGCAGCAGAGCGGCGCGTCAGGAAGCGCTCGAATCTACCAGGTGTGTTGCCACGCGCTTGGAAGAGTAGGATGAGGGGCAAGGGACCTAGTAGGGAAAGGGTTGCCCTCGTGACCTTAGGGCAGAGAGAGCGCCTAGAAGAAAGGTTGTCAGGCTGAATGTCGAGTAGCAGCGAGTGTAGGAAGTTAGGGTTAGTAATTCGAGGAAAAGAGACAGGAAACATTTGGGGACCGCGTAGAGCCCGGAGGTTTCAGGCACCGGGCACCTGGAGTGCCAGTCTTATAGGGTTTTGCGGGCAGTTTTTTTTTTTTTTTTTTTTTTTTTTTTTTTTTTTTTTTTTTTTTTTTTTTTTTAAGTGTAAGAAAGACGGGGCTAATTTCAAAAGTTGGTCACGGAACTTGGTGCTAAATTGTCTGTGGTTCAGATTTTACCAAATCAGAAGGAACAATTTCGAGTGCACTTCAAGATGACAGTACGCCATCAATAAAGAAGTAGCAAACTGAATTGGTACTCTGACTCCCTCACTGACAGGCGTGATCCCTGATAAGCAAAAAAGTCATATTTATCTTTTCTCCAAAATGCACACTTCTGTAAGCTATAAGCTTGATTATCTTTTGCTATGACTATTCAGTTATGTTCTTTGTGTACAGGTAACGTTGGAAAGCCTGAAGATTTTTCCCTTAGGCGTGTGACAGTGGTTATGGTACTTCGGAATATTGGCTTCCATTATCTCATTCTAGAACAGTCTTTTAAAATCGTCTGTAGTACTTTTACTCAGTTTATATCTTTATTTCTCATATATTGACAGTATTTTAATTGCCACCACATGTTCATCAGTATAATCTTAACATTGTCATTTTTGTTCGGAAAACAATTTTGCTTATTTTTGATTCTTTGTTAACAGATATCTAATGTCTACCATTATAATTATAAATACTGTTCAGATAATAGAGGCCAAGAGAAGGATATAGTTAGACCTTCAAGGATTGATTTTTTTTTAAAAGATAAGATCTTGCTTTGTAGTCCAGTTTGGCCTTGAATTTGTGATCCTCCTGCTTCAGCCTACTGCTTGTTGGGACGACAGGCAAAAGGTGACAAGAATTAAACAATCTTTAAAATTAAAAATATTTTAAATTGACAGTTTTATATATTTATGGAGTGTGGTGTGATATTTGGTACATGTATAGAAGTGACAGCAATTGGTATAGCTGTCATCCCAAATATTTGTTATTAATGTACAACATAATACTTCAGAGTTGAAAGAAGTCTAACTATTATGTTATGAAATGTTAGTGGTTAAATCAGCACTTTTTAAAGATGAAATTAAATAATGTAGAAAAGAAACTAGTGCTTTTTGTATATTAAGGTAGGAATTATTTTGTGAACTTTCGCTTGTATATACATACACATATTCCCACATGTATGTGATTACTGGGATGGACTATAAGATGCATTTTTTTCTGAATTATGCTCTAGAACCATAGCCACTAGTTTGGTGTGGCCATTAAAATTTAAAAAGATTTCTCAGTTGTATTAGCCACATTTCAGATATCCAATAACCAAGTGTGGCTGGTCCCTACTGAGAGCATAAAATAAAAATTCTGTTGAACAATGCTGTTTTAAAGAATGTTATATCTATCCCTTCAAATTTTGCAAGCGAGGAAACTAAGTCTCAGTGATGATGAGTGAAAAGCTTCAAGGCTGTTCATTTCTTTATTGCTTTCTTGTGTCAGGGACTTATGAAATAAGATCCTAGTAGACATTAAGGACACAGTAAATGTTGACTTGTACAGATACCCACTAATAATGAATAGAAGACTATTAATGGTGGGAAACAGCTTAAGTGTAAAAATTATTCTTAAAACCAGGGGATCTTTATATATTATTTAAACTGTATGGTTCATTATACAGCTAACCTTTGTACTACATAATTTTATAAATCACCTGGCAGTGCAGAGGATCAAACCCAGGGCCTTTTGCAAGGTTGGTAAGCATTATACCACTGAGCTACATTCCCAGTCCATAAATTTTGTATAAATAGGGGTTTATTTCATTAATATTTAAAATAGTAGAAATTGAGGTATCATGTACTTTCTCAGCACCTTTTAGCATAAAGAGTTTTTATTTGTATTAACCCTGACATTTGCCAATACCCCGTGTTCATTTGCTTCTTAAACATATTTTTGAGATAATTTATATACCATATAATTCATCCATGTAGAAGGACAGATTAGTGGATTTTACATATTCAGTGATATGTACCACTATTGCCACATTCAATTTTGCCTCAAAAAGAAATCTGATACTTTTTGCCTATCTTCTTCCTATACCTTTTCCCTTCTAACCATCCCTAAGCAACCACTAACTTATGTGTATTCTTTATATATTTATCTATTCTGGACATTTAATATGAATGGAATTATGTGATATGTGGTCTCATTGTTTGATGTTTTATTTCCTTGTGACATTACCTTATGTAACCCAGGCTGGATGACCTTAAACTCTTTATGTAGCCTACTCTATCTTTGAACTGATTCTTTTTCTCTCTGCCTCCTGGAATTACAAGGCATGCACAAACATACCTGTCAGTATATGATCTCTTTTGACTGTTTCATTGATTTTTCATGGTTTATTCATATTTTGGCACATATAAATATCACGTTATTTATTGTGACCAAATTATTGTTTGGATATACAAGGTTTTTTGTTTTTGTTATTTTTTTAAAATGGACTTATTGAGTAGTTTTGGCCTAGAATTTGATGTGTAGATCATGATGTCCTTGACATCATGGAGGTGCTAGAATTAAAGACACGTACTGCCACACCTAGCATGATGTGCAAGATTTTTGTTTATTGTTGTACGTGTATGGGTCAGAGAAAGTTTTGTGGAATCAGTTCTCTCCTTCCACCGTTAAGTGGGTTCTGGGGATTAAACTAAGGTCCCTAGGCTTGTGTGGCAGGCACTTTGTATGCTGAGCCTTCTCTACAGCCCCAGGATTTTTTGGGTTGATTTCACTAGTGCTTAGAATATTAATATATAAGTTTTGCATACTGGCTCTTTCTAGTTATTGGAGACAGGATCTTATGTAGCTCAGGGTTGCCTTGAAATGCAGATATTCCTGCCTCAGCTTCTTAAGTATTGAGATTTCAGGCTTGAGTCACTACAGACGGTTTAAAATCTTTTTCCATGCCCTAGCAGTGCTGCAATTCTATGAATTTAACCCAGGGCCTCATGCATATTGAGCAAGCACACCATTGAGTCACACTTTCAGACCTCATGCTAATTTTTAGATTATCAGTTCAGTTTCTCCATTCTCACCAAATTTGTTAAATGATTTTTAACTCTAGCCATTCCAGTGGGTATATGAAGTGGTATTATATCTTAATTTTGGTTTGCATTCTCATTATGAATGAGGATATTGAGTATTTTTTCACTTGCTTATTGACTATATATCTTCTTTGGAGATATACTTATTTATGTCCTTTGTCTATTGAAGGTTATTGGGTTTCTTTTTGGTGCTAAGGGTACCAGTCCTGGCTTAAGCTTCTGAAACCTCAAAGCTGCCCCCCAGTGACACACTTTTGCTAAGGCCACACATACTCCAACAAGGCCATACCTTCTAATAGTGCCACTCCATAGGGGCCATTTTCATTCAAACCACCACAATTGAGCTGTACCTCCTGCTGATGTTTTTATTTTTTATTATTTATTTGTAAGTTTTAAAATATATATTCTAGATACAAGTCCCTTATACAGAATGTTTACAAATATTTTTTCTTATTGTGTGGCCCTTCTTTTTAGCTTATGGATAGTGTTCTATCAAGTATGAAAGTTTTAAATTTTCACATGTTGGTTGTATGCAAGGCTCTGGGGTTCATTCCCAGCATAACCCTTCCCCCAAAATCTTTTGATTCTGTGATGGAAAATTTAAAAATTGTTTTTCTTGATTATACTTTTGGCGCTGTGTTTAGGAGTCTGTTACCTAATCTTAGATCACAAAGATTTACCTACAAGTTTTTTTTTTTTCTAAAGAATTTTATGTTTATTTTAGTAAGATACAGAGATATTACCCATGTATACTTTGGGTTCCTTCAACCCTTCTCAGTTTTATTTTATATATTTTTAAGAGTTGTATTTGTAATGATATTTTATCATAATTATTAATTTATATAGTTTTTATGTTTTAGGTTTTTGTGAAAGAGGGTTTTATGTAGCCCAGGCTGTCCTCAAACTCACCCTGTAATTCAAGGATGACCTTGAACTTCTGATCCTTCCTCTGATGTATCACCACATCTAGGTTATTCAGTTTTTGGTATCCAGATCAGGGTTTTGCACATGATAAGCAAATACTCTTACAAACTGTAGCACAGCTCCATTCAGCCCCTAATTTTATGTCCTTGAGAAAAGAGAGAAAAAGGGAGGACCAAGATATATCTATACCTTTTGTTATATAACCTTACTTATCATATATTCAGCAGATATGGAAAGAGTCTACAACTTTGTCTACTTCTTGATTTTAGTGCAATTGCTTTGAGTTTCTCTCTGTTGAAGTTGGTGTTGGCTATGGCTTGCTATAAACTGCTTTAATTTTGTTGAGGTATGTCCCTTGTATCAGTAAGTGTGTGAGAATTTTTATCATGAAGGGGTGTTGGAATTGTCAAAGGCCTTTTCTGTATATGATATGATCATGTGTTTTTTTTTTTTTGTCTTTCAGGTTATTTATGTGGTAAATTACATTTATTGATTTGCTTATGTTAAACTATTCCTGTATCTCTGGGATGAAGTCCACTTGTTCATAGTGTTTTTTCTTTTTGATATGTTCTTGAATTTGGTGTGCGAATATTTTATTGAGAATTTTTGCATGTATGTTCATAAGAGAAATTGGTCTGTAATTTTCTTCCTTTATTTAGTCTTTATGTATCTTGAGTATCAGGGTAACTGCGGCCTTATAAAGTGAATTGGGCAGTGTTCCTTTTGTTTCTATCTTGTGGAATAATTTGAGGGGTATTGACATTAACTCTTCTTTGAAAGTCTGGTAGAATTCTGTGCTAAAACCCTTTGATGCTGAACTTTAGTTTTGGTTAGGAGATTTTCAATTATTGCTTCTATTTTTCCTAGGGATGATAGGCCTTTTAAAATTGTTCATCTTTTCTTGATTTTACTTTTGTAAGTGGTACCTATCAAGAAAATCACTCATTTCTTTTAGATTTTTCATTTTGTAGAGTAGAGGTTTTTAAAGTATGATCCTTTGGATTTCTTGGGTGTCTTTTGTCATGCCCCCTTTTCTAGTTTTGTTAATTTGGATACTCTCTCTCTCTCTGCCTTTTAGTTAATTTGGATAAGGGTTTGTTAATATTACTGATTCAAAGAACCAGCTCTTCATTTCATTGATTCTTTGTATAGTGTTTTTTTTTTGTTATGTTTTGATTTTTATTTCAGTCCTGAGTTTTGTTATTTTTTTCTTTTTAAAATGATTTGTTTATTTATTTTTATGTGCATTGGTGTTTGTGTGCACGTCAGTGTGAGGATGGCAGATCCCCTATAACTGGAGTTCTGAGCTGCCATGTGGGTGCTGGGAATTGAACCCAGGTTCTCTGGAAGAGCAGCCAGTGCTCTTAACCACTACCTATCTCTCCAGCCCCATAGTTTGAGTATTTCTTGCCATCTATTCCTTTTGTGCATAATTTCTTTTTGTTATAAGTCTTTCAGCTGTGCCATTAAGTTACTAGTATGAAATCTCTCCAAGTTTTTCATGTAGGCAGTTAGTGTTATGAATTTGCCTCTTAGAACTGCCTTCATTGGGCAAGTTCTGTCTTTATTTTCACTGAATTCTAGAAAGTCTTCACTTTTCTTAATTGCTGTCTTGACCTATTTTTTTTTATTCAATAGTGAGTTGTTCAGTTACCAAGAGTTTTTAAACTTTCTGTTGTTTCTGTTGTTGTTGATGCCCAGCTTTAATCCATGGTGGTCAGATAGGATGTAGGAGGTTATTTCACTTTTTTTGTATTTGTTGAGATGTGTTTTGTGTCTGAGCATGTGATCATTTTGAAGAAAGTTCTGTGTGGTGCTGAGAAGATAAATTTTTGTGTTTGTATAAAATGTTCTATAGATATCTGTTAGGTACACTTATTTTTGTAAGTTCAGTTAGCTCCAGCATTTCTCTGTTTAGTTTTTGTCTGGATGACCTGTCCATTGGCAAGAGTGGGTTATTGGAGTCTCCCACTAGCAATGTTTAAGGGTTGTTGTGTAATTTAAGCTTTAGTAATATTTCCTTTACAAATGTTGGTGTCCTTGTGTTTGGGGCATAACTGTTAAAAATTTCAATGTCTTTTGGGTATTATTTGCCTCTGAGTAAGATTTTTTTCAGATTAGTTTTTGTTTGAAGTCTGTTTTGTTAGATTAAAATAGCTATGCCAACACTAGCTATTAAAATAGCTTGCTTTAGTGCTCTTCCTCTCTGAGAGCTCTTGCCAGGCCCATACCACAAGCCTCTCAGTCACCTCGCAATGGTTTGCTCACTCCTATCAGGAAAAACAGTTGCTATCTTGGCAGTAAATACTGGATCTCTCCTCTGCTGTTTTCAGGTTTGGCCTATGAGTTTAAGGTGTTTTTCAAGCTTTTAAATCTTTCTTGTTAGAAAAAAGAAAAACATACCCCTTGTTTCCCACTTACAATGTCAGTGGTTCAAATGTCCTGTGCTCAACACAATGTGAACACGTTTTTCTGTTCTCACTGTCCATCTCCAGAAGATAACAGACAGAAATGATGAGACTCACTTTCTTAAAACTATTTCCTCTTGATTCACAAATTCTCTAGTCCATATATTTTTTTCCACCTCACCATCCATTGCTCCTGTGGGTCCCGAAATGTAGATAACAATAGATTTGATTTATTCTGTATTCTCTCATTGGACAAGTGTATTTTTCTCCACTGGTTCTCTAATCATCTATATGATAATGAACCACAGATTAGTAAAAGTTGCTAAATCACCTTAGAGGCACAACTGGCAACTTCATCTAAAACACATTTAGCAATTGTTCTTCTTAACTCTGTATTTACAGACTACAAACCTGAAGGAGCCACATCCTTGCATCTGCCTTTATATGCTTTGGCACCTGTCAACAGGGGAGAGTTGAGAATAAAAAAGTTGTTTGTACCGAGTTTAAAAAAAATAGCTTGCTTTTTGTGTCCGTTTGCTTGGGAATATCTTCTTCCATTCTTTTACCCTGAAGTGATTTCTGTTCTTGATGTTGAGGTGTGTTTCTTGGATGTAGTAGAAGGATGGATCCTGTTTTCCCATCCATTCTGTTAGTCTGTGTCTTTTTATTAGGGAATTGAGACCACTGATGTTGAGAGATATAGATGAGTGGTGTTTGTTGATTCCTGTTATTTTGCTGTTGTTGTTGTGGTAGTGTGTGTTTGTTTCCCTTTATTTGATTTGATCTTTTGGAATTATTCTTTGTGAGTTATTTTTGGGGGGTGTGGTTAACCTCTTTGGGTTGAAGTTTTCCTTCTGGGACCTTTTGTAGGGCTGGATTTGTAGATAGATATTACTTAAATTTGATTTTGTCATGGAATGTCTTCATTTTCTCTATGTATTTTGATTGAATATTTTGCTGGGTTTAGTAGCCTGGGCTGGCATCTGAAGTCTTTTAGAGTCTGTGGAACATCTGTCCAAGTCCATCTGGCTTTTAGAGTCTTCATTTTTAAGTCAGGTATTATTCTAGTAGCTCTGCCTCTACATGCTGCTTGGTCTTTTCCCCTTGTAGCTTTTAATACTCTTTCTTTGTTCTGTGAAATTAGTGTTTTAATTATTGTGTGTTGAGGGGACTGTCTGTTCTGGTTCAGTCTATTTGGTGTTCTCCATGATCCTAATTTATTGATAGGCATCCCCTTCTTTAGGTTAGGGAATTTTTTAAAATTATTTTTCCCTTTTATTGAAAATAGATTCTTTTCTCATATATTCTGATCATAGTTTCTCTTCCCTATACTCCTCACAGTTCTTCCCCATCTCCCCTCTGATCTGAATCCATTCCCTTTCTGTCTCTTATTAGAAAAGAACTAGGCTTCTGAGGGATAGTAAAATGTAACAAAATAAAATAACAAAAACTATTACATAGAAGCTGGATAAAGCAAACCAGAAGAAGGAAATGAGCCCAAGAGAAGGTACAAGTATCAGAGACCCACTTATTCTCGGTGGGTCTCTTTTCTTCTGTGGGGTTTCCTGAGTTCTGAGTGGAGGGATTGGATGGAGACATCCATTTAGAGATTTTCTGATGATGACTGAATAAGGCGCTGATTTATGAGTACATCATCAAGTATAGAGGAAAGGGACTGGGGGGCATATGGATCTCCCTGGTAGGGAGAAATGAAGTAGATTTTATGGGTGGACTGTGGGCAGGCAGGGAGGTGGGGGATAGGAATGGGAGGACCAGGTGTGGAGGGTGAGGGAAGTGGGGATGAGAAGAATAGACTGCTAGAATTGAAGGGCATTTGAGGGGTGGTATGGAAATCTAGTGCAGTGGAAACTTCCCCCAAAATATGAAGGTGATAATAACTAATGAAATCTCTAAGTAATGGGGGAGACAGAGTCCCAATTGGCCATCTCTTGTCACTAAAGAAGCTTCCAGTACTGGTACTGGGATACATCCAATTGAGTTGTTGGCCAAAGGGATCTCAGGAAAATCCCAGACAACCCATGCTCTTGCCAAGACTGCTTTCTCTAAACTTGGCTCCACTAATGAAGACAACACCATTGAATATGGAGAGTAGAGCTGGTACCTACATAGAACCTTTACCCGTATGTTCTAGTTACTTATATGGGAAGGCACTCTGCATGCTGCCAAAAGGAAAACATACACACTAACCCAACCACAAAATCTTTGATCTACAATGCTATCTTACCAGCAAAATACTATGCTAGGGCAATGGTGTCACAAAGCTGTGGGAGTAACCAACCAAAGTTTGGTTTGACCTAAGGCCTATTCAGTGAAATGGAACCCATACCCAATACTGCTTGGATTTACCAAGAACTAAGAATCAGTAGGTAGCCCAGAGACCTAAGGTAAAACCATGTGCTACTGGTCTTAAAAACAAAGTAGAGTGATTTTATTCTTCTATGATATTGAAAATATTTTCTGTACCTGGATTTCTCTCCTTCCTCTATTCCTATTAGCTTTTATCTTTTCATAGTGTCCTAGCTGCCTTGTGTCAGGAATTTTTTAAATTTAACATTTTCCTTGACTGATATATCCATTTCTTCTGTCATATCTTCAGTGCTTGAGATTCTCTCTTTTGTATCTTGTATTCTGTTGATGAGGCTTGTCTCTGAGGTTTCTGTTCAAGTTTTTAAATATTTCATTTCTAGATTTCTTTCACTTTGGGTTTCCTTTATTGATTCTAGTTCCATTTTCAGGTCGTGAACTGTTTTATTCATTCCCCCCACTGTTTGTGTTTTCATAGATTTCTCTAAGGGATTTTTTTTTTTCATTTTCTCTTTAAGGATCTCTGGCATATTCATAAAGGCAATTTTAAGGTCATTGTCATGAACATCTGCTGTGTTGTAATACTCAGGGTCTACTTTGGTAGGGTTTCTGGGCTCTAGTGAAGACATGTTGTCTTCTCTGTTACTCATTTTGTATCTAGGTTTCGGGAGATTTTGATTCTAGGTGCTGATATCTGATCTTTTTGGGTGCGTATTTTCATTGGTTTCTGTTGGCCTCTCTGGTTCTTAGTTGCTGTGTGCTGCCTGGTAGAAAATTCTTTTGAGATCCTGATAGGTGAGGCCACTGGGGGTAAAAAGTGTTTCTAGGTATTGTAAGCTGACACTTAGGAATGCGAATGGGCTATTTGAAGGCTGCTGAGGAGGTCCACTGGAGGGGAGAAAGCAGGGTGTTCTACTAGGATCTGCTTAACCCCCAGGAATGGGGCAGCAAATGAGAAGAGCTTCAGCAGGTGGTCTGCTACTGAGTTGGTGGGTGGCTGGTGAAGATCTGCAGTTAGCTTACCTGCTTCTCTGGCCTGTAAGGCTGGCACAGTCCCAGGAAATAGCCATCTCTCATCCCTTGTTCTTGTGTATTTGACTTACTATCTGGAGTCAATCCCAGAGCAGTACTCTCACTCATCTCCTTTGTGATGTCATGTACAAACACATTGTTTATATGCTAACATTTTAACAGTATATTACATAAATATGTCAGTAATTTTATAGAGTTGCCTTTTACAACAAATTAAATATGGAAGCTGAAAAAGTATGCATTTATCTTTGTTTTATAATTATATAATTACTTTTCCTGATGCTCTGGTCTTTGTGTGTATAAATCTGAATTATTATTGAGGTCACCTTTTTTCAGTCCTGAGAACTTCCCTCAGTTGCTCTTTTGAGAATGTTTTTTTACTAACCAGTTCTCCCAGTTTTTACTCCTATGGGAATATCTTTATTTTACTTCAGGGTTTGAATAGTATCTTGATAGCTTTTTTTCCCTCTTTAAGAATATTTGCGGGCTGGAGAGATGGCTCAATGGTTAAGAGCATTGCCTGCTCTTCCAAAGGTCCTGAGTTCAATTCCCAGCAACCACCTGGTGGCTCACAACCATCTGTAATGAGGTCTGGTGCCCTCTTCTGGCTGCAGACATACAGACAGAATATTGTATATATAACAAATAAATATTAAAAAAAGAATATTTGCATATGATGACTTATTGTTTGCTGCTTCCTCTTTTTGTGTGTCTGGTAAGAAATCTGCTCTTAGTGTGTATGTTGGGTTCTTTGTTAGGAAGAAGTCTTTGAAGAATTTCACCTTATTTTTGACTTTTAGTATAGGTGTCTGAGGGTCTTTTTGTGTTTTTCTACTTTCTAATCATCTTGAATGAGTGTATTGCTGTGGTCATTAAAGAACTATGGAAGTTAATCAGTTATCCTTTCATCAAATAGTTTTTCTTCCACTTTCTGCTATAATATATCGGCGTGATATATAATTACTGGTATTTTTCTGGATTTCTGTCTGTTTTGAATCATTCTTGTTTTTTGTTACTCAGATTGTATAATCCTGTTCATCTGTCTTTACAATTGCTAAAACTTCTGCTGCTTAAATATACTACTGTTTAGCTCCTTTAATAAATTCTTTAGTTATTGTACTTTTCAACTCCAGTATTTCTCTTCCTTTAAAATATAGGTTATTAGTTGGGCATGGTGGTACACACCTTTAATCCTAGTACTTGGGAGATAGAGATGGTTGAATCTCCAAGTTTGAGGCCAGCCTGGTCTACAGATTAAGTTCGAGGACAAGCAGGGATACACAGAGAATCACTGTCTTGAAAAACCAAACACCAAACAAACAAACAAAGCAAAAAATGATTTATTGATATTCTCTTACAATATATTTTCATGACATCTTTCTTTACTTATTAAGTATAATTAACTTTAATCTTGGAGCATATTTATAACTATAGTTTTGAAGGCTTTTTCTCTCAAATCTTATAATGTCTCTTCATATCCATAGACATTTCCTTTTGACAATTTATTCCAGGTCATATTTTGCTGGTTCTTATCATGTGCCATGCTTTTTTTTTTGGAAGCTAAACATTTTAGATAATGCTTATACCAATTCTGTGTGCTGGCCTTCTCCCTCTTGGAGCCTATTATTCACTTATTTGTGTAGAGACTAGCAGGCTATTTTAGTGCTGTTTCTGCCTTATTATTACCCACTCCTCTGTTAACCTTCTTACTTTGCTTCTCAGGAAACATGATCTTTTGTATGCCTGCAGTCATCCTGGGACAATAATGGTTTGGGCAGGGATCTCTTTCTCTCTTGCCCAGTTACCCACAGTAGTTGCTGGCGGATCATACTATTGTTTTCACCACACCCCGGCCATAAATTGTTGTACATACTCAAAACTGAGTTCTTTTGAAGAGATGATCGCAAAGGTCAGTGTTTGAGACTTTTCCTGATTCCTGGCAGGCCCCTTCTGGTTGTCTTACTTCTTAGATTTTTAGTTTTTCTCAGGCACATCAGCTTACCTACAGTTTCGCTTCTGAGCTGTAATTCTGCCAATCCCTTCCCAATTAATTGTCTTTTCATTTAAGAGCATCATTTCATCTCAAATGTTTCTATGTCTAGTTGCAAATGTTGTAATTTTTTCAAAAAGATTTGTTTCTGTTATATTAACTGTGCATGCAGTTACATGTATGTGTGTATCTGCATGTGTATGTATGTGTGTAGAGGTATGTGCATGTGACTACAGGTGCCTGATGAGCCAGAGGAGACAGTAGGGATTTATTTTCTACATACCAGTGTACCAGCAGATAGAGTGTCATATCTAGGCCAATTCTCTGGCTCTTAGGTGGTACCTTTCAGCTATATATTATTCACCCAGTGGAAGAGACAAGGAAGCTAGCTGTGTGTGGCCTCATTTATAATCACATTCACAAGGGCTCTGTTTTTATGCCCTGTTTACTTCCCAGTGGCCTCAGACTTTTAATTCTGCACAAACATAGTATGTATGCGTGGGTATACATGTTTGCTGGCTTTTGTTCTTTATGTGCTCTCTTAGGGTTTCTATTGGTGTGGAGAGATGCCTCCCAAAAGCTGGGATTAAAGGTGTGCACCACTAAGATGGCCCCAGGCTTTTATTTAACTCCTTTTCACTTTAATTTCTTTCACAAGCTTGAAAGCTTAGGTGGGTGGGATCATGCTCTGAGGTCACCGCTCTGTTTATTCTACTTAGCACCAGGCCTGTCTTTAATCTGTTTACACTTCCTGGTGCCCCTTTTCTCCTCAAGCTGTACATTTTGTGTTTTACCTTTCTTAACTTGTTCCTGTTCATTATAGATCTGTATAAGACTGACCAGTAATAACCACATGACACAATCAACACTAGACTGTTTTGAAATCTCCTCTGACAGCACAATTAATCCAAAATGCTTCAATTTAGCCTTGGGCAGACTTTTTGAACAAGGGTAGAAAGTAACCATATTCTTTACCAAAACACCACAAATGTGGTCTCCAGGCCACTTACTAAATCACCCTCAGCACCATTGTTTTCCATGCTCCTCCATGTTTTAATACATCCATACATTGTATATATAAACAATGCTAGCTTCTAAAATCATAACAAATAGTTATTAATCATAAGTTAAATGTCTATTATTTTAAATTATTTGTATGTGGGTGTGGGTGTGTCTGTCTATGAGTGTCTGTGTGGGTAGCATATGTGCATGTGAGTCCAGGAGCCCTTAGAAGCCAGAGGTGTCCTCTGGTAGAGCACTAGGAGTTCTTAACCCTCATCCACTCCAGCTGTAAATAGGTATTCTAAAGATAGAAATGACTTTGTATCATTCAAGAGTACAACTCACTTTGTGAGCTAATTTAGTAAAATAACATAGGTAAAATATGGGTTACAAGAGTTAGATTCTAGTCTTAACTCTGTTAGGGATATATAAATAATATGTAAATCATCATTAAACAATATACAATAATTAGATATAGCTCTTTCTATGAGAGTGATGGATTCTCTAAGAGTACATGTAGAGCAGGAGTGGTGGTATTTATCTAATACTAGCACTTAGGATGTGGAGGCAAGAATGACCAGGGTTCAAGGCTAGCCTGGGCTATATGAGACCCTTTCTGAAAATGTAAACTAAATTGAGTGTAGTCTGGTGTTTTTTTTTTTTTTTTTTTTGCTTTTCGAGACAGGGTTTTTCTGTGGCTTTGGAGCCTGTCCTGGAACTAGCTCTGTAGACCAGGCTAGTCTCAAACTCATAGAGATCCGCCTGCCTCTGCCTCCCGAGTGCTGGGATTAAAGGCGTGTGCCACCATCGCCCGGCTTGAGTGTAGTCTGTTTTGATTTCAATAAGACTCTTAATGGTTATCACCGCAACATTAAACTAAGGAATGATATTGTCCTATTAAACATTTTTATTATATTTATTTCTGTGTTTGCATACATACATGTGTGTTTTTACAATGTGTGTGTGTGTGTATGTATGTGTGTGTGTCTGTGTGTGTGTCTGTGTAGGATCGAGGATAGCTTGCAGGAGTTGTTTTTCTTTTTTGACTCTGTGGGTCACGGGCATCTAACTCAGGTATCAGGCTTGGTAGCAAGCACCCACTGAGCCATCTTGGCAGTCCTATTAAAGGGTTTTGAAGAAGTAGTAAGCAGGTTTCATGGTACAGAAAATACAGGTAAGTTAAGGGACTTGATTTCTAGATGTTGATGAGGATACTGTCCTTCTCCTTTGTGGGCCTAGTGTGCTGTAGGAGCAAAATAGACCAAATGCTTATTCACATAATTTTTTTGAGACAAGGTCCTTGAATTTAAGGTCTTCTTCCTTCAGCCTCATAAATTAAGGGATTACAGGTGTGTGTTACCATGCTTAGCATCATGTGAACTTAAAATAGGATAATTTCATATTCTGTATCTCCTCAGGACTCGATAGAGCCAAGAGCAGTAGGAAAATGGAGATTGATGATGAGCTTATTATTTCTCCCCTTGAAGGAACTAGAGTAAAAGTAAAAGTTACTTAGTTACCATTTGAAGAAAGGGGTTTACTCAGCTTCCTGCATCTCCAGGCCTAGAAGATAAAGTCTCAGGATATTCTCTGTGGAAATCTCTGTTCTGACTAGAACAGTGGTTCTTAAGCTTCCTAATACTGCAACCCTTTAATACAGTTCCTCATGTTGTGGTGACCCCCAACCATAAAATTATTTTCACTGCTACTCCATAACTGTAATTTTGCTATTTTTATGAATCACATTTTAAATATCTTATACGCAGGATATCTAGTATGTGACTCCCTAAGGGGTCACAACCCACAGGTTGAGAATCCTTAGCCTAGAGAAAGTCAGGATGATTCCTTAGTAGTAAGGTAGAATAGCAGCAGTGTTATAAAAGTTATAAATAAGAATGAGGCTTCCAGGGACAAGAAATGACAAGGAATGGTAACAGAAAGTCTTAGTGTGGAAACGTCACTATGATTGAGAAGATGAATTCTGAGGATGCATTCAGAATAAGTTGAATAACATTTTCTTAGCCATTGAAACATTGTTTTGAATTGATTATTACGACTATGGAGAAGAAGAGTTTCTGACAGTGTTTGTAAACTTTACTAACATAGTCTCTTTTAGAATCTAATAGAAGTCATCCATGTACTTTCCTTAGAGAAACGAATGTATGTACATGCTTAATTTCTAATGTAGATTCAAGGGGGTTATGCACCGTGTCATCCTGATTAAGAACCCCTGATTGGGTGGGTGAGATGACACAGTGGGTAGAAATGCTTGCGGTGTCAGCCTGTTAACCTAACCTGAGTTTAGTCCCTGGACTTCATGGTAGAATTAGAGAACCAAATGAAACTATCTTCTGATGTTTGTACCTCCTTGACATACACTTAACAAAAAAGGAACCCCTGATACTCTCGTATGATATGCAGGTTAATAGGGCTCTAATCAAGTTCCCTACTAGTGACAGAACAAAGAGAGCCTGTCTCTTAGTAGTGATGCTAGAAATGGAATGGAAACCAATATCAAATTGTTTTTTAAGTAAAGGTCTTATTATGTTGTTCGATATTCCCTTAAAGTTCTAGATTTTTCAAAAATAAATATGAAGTTTGGTGAGATGGCAGGTCACTTGTTTGATCCCTAGGTGGAAGGAAAAAAATCCATTCATGCAAGTTGTCTCTGCCCTCCACATATGCACTGTGTGTACACACACACACACACATGCATGCATGCACCGGCACAGAAAAAATAATAATATAGTAAAATAAAAAAAATGCATACTTTTTCAGATTCTAAAGTAAGATATGTAACAGATGAAAATATATCCTATGTATTTTATCCTTAGTACATTCTGCCTATTTAATTTTATAAAATAATATTTAATAAGCTGGGCGGTGGTGGTGCATGCCTTTAATCCCAGTATTCAGGAGCCAGAGGCAGGCAGATCTCTGTGAGTTCGTGGCCAGTCTGGTCTATAATAGCTACTTCTAGGACAGGCACCAAAGCTACACAGAGAAATCCTGTCTTGAAAAAAAAAAAAAAACAAAAAAGTAATATTTAATAAAACAGTAAAAATATCTGAAATTCTACCTCTTAAATTTTCTATATTCCCTTTGGATCTTTGTTCAGGTAGATAGGTTTTATTTTTTTTAGCTCAGCATTTTTTAAATTGATTTTTATTGAACTCTTCATTTTTTTCTTTATTCCCCTCCATGCTTCACCCCACCCTTTCAACCCTCTCCCAAGGTCCCCACGCTCCTAGTTTACACAGGAGATCTTGTCTTTTTCTACTTCCCATATAGATTAGATCCATGTATATCTCTCTTAGAGTCTTCATTGTTTTCTAGGTTCTCTGGGATTGTGATTTTGTAGGCTAGCTTTCTTTGCTTTATGTTTAAAAACCATGTATGAGTGAGTACATATGATAATTGTCTTTCTGTGTCTGGGTTACCTCACTCAAAATGATGTTTCCTAGCTCCATCCATTTGCCTGCAAATTTCAAGATATTATTTTTTCTACTGTGTAATACTCCATTGTATAAATGTACATTTACATTTATTCCTTATACAGTCTTTGGTCGAGGGTCATTTAGGTTGTTTCCAGGTTCTGGCTATGACAAACAATGCTGCTATGAACATAGTTGAGTACATGTCCTTGTGGTTTGTGTTATAGATGGAGTGGTGGGCTGCATCCCGCTGCCCAACTGGTTTACACCCAGGCTGGCGGTCTGCTTGTTGTCCCGGCCACCCGGCTAGCTTATGCCTGAAATAATCACATGGAGAACTGTATTAATTAAATTGCTGCCTGGCCCATTAGCTCTAGCCTCTTATTGGCTAACTCTCACATCTTGATTCAACCAATTTCTAATAATCTGTATGTCACCACGAGGCCATGGCTTACTGGGAAGGATTCAGCATGTCTGACCTGGTAGCTTCATGGTGGGCTGCACTCTGCCTGTCTTCCTCCTCCCAGAAATCTGTTCTGTCTACTCCACCCACCTAAGGGCTGCCCAATCAAAAGGCCAAGGCTGCTTCTTTATTTAACCAATGAAAGTAACACATAGACAGAAGACCCTCCTACACCACTTTGGATATATACCAAAAAGTGGTGTTGCTGGGTCTTGAGGAAGGTTGTTTCCTAATTTTCTGAGAAATTGCCACACTGACATCCAGAGGGGCTGTAGCAGCTTGCATTCCCACCTGTTGTAAGGAGCGGCGGGCTGCGTTCCTGCCACCCAGCTCTTGGCCGCCTGGTTAGCTTATTCCCCAAAATAATTACATGGAAACTGTATTCTTTTAAACACTGCCTGGCTCATTAGTTCTAGCCTCTTATTGGCTAATTCTCACATCTAGATTAACCCATTTCTAATAATACTGGTAAGGTGGTAGCTTACCAGTAAAAACTTAACCTGCTTCTCTGTTGGGTGGGAGAATCATGGCGACTACCTGACTCAGCTTTCTTTCTCCCAGCATTCTGTTCTGTCTACTCCGCCTATCTCAGCTGCTGTCCTATCAAAAGGGCCAAGGCAGTTTCTTTATTAACCAATAGACATATGACCCTCCTCCATCACCCACCAGCAATGTAGAAGTGTTCCCTTTACCCTACAACCTCTCCAGCATAAGTTGTCATCAGTGTTTTTGATCTCGGCCATTCTTACAGGTGTAAGATGCTGTCTCAGAGTTCTTTTGATTTGCATTTCTTTGATGACTAAGGATGTTGAACATTTCCTTAAGTGTCTTTCAGCCATTTTAGATTCCTCTGTTGAGAGTTCTCTGCTTAGGCCTGTACTCCATTTTTTTTTATTGGATTATTTGTTCTTTTGATGACCAATTTTTTGAGTTCTTTGTATATTTTGGAGATCAGACCTCTATCTGATGTGGGGTTAGTGAAGATCTTTTCCCATTCTGTAGGCTGTCGTTTTGTCTTGTTGACCATGTCCTTTTCTTTACAGAAGTTTTCAGTTTTAGGAGGTCCCATTTATTAATTGTTTCTCTCAGTGTCTGTGTTGCTGGGGTTATATCTAGGAAGTGGTCTCTTGTGCCAGTGTGTTCAAGTGTACTTCCCATTTTCTCTTCTATAAGATTTAGTGTGGCTGGCTTTATGTTGAGGTCTTTGATCCATTTGGACTTGAGTTTTTTGCATGGTGTTAGATATGGGTCTATTTTCATTCTTCTACATGTTGATATCCAGTTATGCCAGCACCATTTGTTAAGTATGCTTTCTTTTTTCCATTTGATTTTTTTTTGCTTCTTTGTCAAAAATCAGGTGTTCAAAGGTGTATGGATTAATATCCTGGTCTTTGATTCAGTTCCATTGGTCCTCTTGTCTGTTCTTATGCCAATACCAGGCTGTTTTCAGTACTGTAGTTCTGTAGTAGAGTTTGAAGTCAGGGATTATGATGCCTCCAGAAGTTCTTTTATTACAGGATTGTTTTGGCTATCCTGGGTTTTTTGCATTTCCATATGATGTTGGATACCATTCTTTCGAGGTCTGTGAAGAATTTTGCTGGGATTTTGATGGGTATTGCATTGAATCTGTAGATTGCTTTTGATAAGATTCCCATTTTTACTGTGTTAATTCTGACTACCCGAGAGCATGGGAGATCTCTCTGGTGTCTTCTTCAATTTCTCTCTTCAAAAATTTAAAGTACTTGTCATACAAGTCTTCTACTTACTTGGTTAGAGTTACTCTGAGATATTTTATGCTATTTGTGGCTATTGTGAAGGGTGATGTTTCTCTGTTTTCTTTCTCACCCCATTTATCATCTGTATACAGGAGGGCTACTGATTTTTTTTTTTTGAGTTAATCTTGTAACTTGCTACATTACTGAAAGTGTTTATGAGTTGTAGAAGTTCCTTGGTAGAATTTTTGGGGTCGCTTATGTAAACTCTCATATCATCAGCAAACAGTGACAGTTTGACTTCTTTTCCTATTTGTGTCCCCTTGATCTCCTTTTGTTGTTTTATTGCTCTAGCTAGGACCTCAAGAACTATATGAATAAATATGGAGAGAGTGGACAACTTTATCTTGTTCCTGATTTCAGTGGGATCACTGTGAGTTTCTCTCCATTTAATTTGATGTTGGCTGTTTGCTTGCTGTATATTGCCTTTATTATGTTTAGGTATGTTCCTTGTATCCCTGCTGTCTCCAAGACCTTTATCATGAAGGAGTGTTGTGTTCTGTCAAAAGCTTTTTTTGGCATCTAATGAGATGATCATGTGGTTTTCATTTTTCAGTTTGTTTATTTGGTGGATTATGTTGACAGATTTTTGTATGTTGAACCAACCCTGCATCTCGGGGATGAAGCCAATGTGATCATGACGGATGATTTTTCTGATGTGTTCTTGGATTTGATTTGCCAGTATTTTATTTAGTATTTTTGCATCAGTGTTCATGAGTGAGATTGGTCTGTAATTCTCTTTCTTAGTAATGTCTTTCTGTGGTTTGGGTATCAGGGTAATTGTAGCCCCATAAAAAGAGTTTGGCAATGTAACTTCTGTTTCTATTGTGTGGAATAATTTGAGGAGCATTGGAATTAGTTTTTCGTTGAAAATCTGAGCTGAAACCATCTGGCCCTGGGCTTTTATTGGTGGGAGACTTTTGATGACTGTTTCTATTTCTTCAGCAGTTATAGGTCTGTTTTAATTTGCTCATCTGGAATTGATTTAATTTTGGTAAGTGATATTTATCCAGAAAGTTGTCCATTTCTTTTAAGTTTTCCAATTTTGTGGAGTACAGGTTTTCAAATATGACCTGATGGTTCTGTGGATTTCCTCCGTGCCTGTTGTTATGTTCCCATTTTCATTTCTCCTTTTGTAAATTTGGATTTTCTCTCTCTGCATTTTGGTTAATTTGAATAAAAGTTTGTCTATTTTGTGATTTTTCTCGAAGATCCAACTCTTTTTCTCATTGATTCTTTGTATTGTTTTCTTTGTTTCTATTTTATTGATTTCAGCTCTCAATTTGATTATTTCCTGCCCTCTAGTTCTCTTGGGTGAGTTTGTTTCTTTTTGTTCTAAACCTTTCAAATGTTCTGTTAATTCACTAGTCTTGGATTTTTCCAGCTTCTTTATGCAGGCATTTAGTGCTATGAACTTTGCTCTTAACACTGCTTTCATTGTGTCCCATAAATTTGGGTATGTTGTGTGGTCATTTTCATTGAATTTTAGGAAATGTTTAATTTCTCTCTTTATTTCTTCCGTGACCCATTGATGCCTCAGGTGAGCATTGTTTAATTTCCATGTGTTTGTGGGTTTTCTGGAATTAGTATTGCTGTTGACTTCTAGCTTTAAACCATGGTGATTTGATAAACCATGGTATATTGGGTTATTCCATTTTTTTTTGTATTTGTTGAGGTTTGTTTTGTTAGTGAGTATGTGGTCAATTTTTGAGAAGGTTCCATGAGGTGCTGAGAAGAAGGTATATTCATTTATGTTTGGATGGAATATTCATTTATTTTTGGATGTCTGTTAAGTCCATTTGTGTCATAACATCTGTTCCCTTATTTCTCTGGTAATTTTTTGTCTGACTGACCTGTCTGTCCAGTGACGACAGTGGAGTGTTGAAGTCTCCCACTATTAGTGTGTGTGGTTTAATGTATGATTTAAATTTAGAAGTGTTTCTTTTACATATGTGTGTGCCCTTCATTGTATTTGGGCCATAGATGTTCAGTACTGAGATTCTTCTTGATGGATTTTTTTCCTTTGACTAATATGATATATTCTTCTTGGTCTCTTTTGATTGAGTTTAGTGTGAAGTCTATTTTATTAGCTATTAGGACAGCTACACCAGCTTGTTTCTTAGGTCCATTTGATTGGCATTTTTTTTTCCCAACCCTTTACTCTGAGGTGATGTCTGTCTTTGAGATTGAGGTGTGTTTTCTTGTATGCAGCAGGATTGATTCTGTTTTCATATCCAGTCTGTTAGCCTGTGTCTTTTTATAGGTGAGTTGGGTCCATTTATATTAAGGGATATTAATGACTAGTGATTGCTATCACCTGTTAATTTAGTTTTTGTTGTTGGTGATGTTGGTTTGTGTGTTTTTCTTTCTTTGGGATTTGCTGTTGTGAGATCATCACTTGTCTGTGTTTTTGTTGATGTAGCCAACTTCTGTGGGTTTGAGTTTTCCTTCTAGTACTTTGTGTAGGGCCGGGTTTGTGGCTAGGTATTGGTTAAATCTGGTTTTGTCATGGAATATCTTGTTTTGTCCTTCTATGGTGATTGAAAGTTTTTCTGGGTATAGTAGTCTGAGCTGGCATCTGTGGTCTCTTAATGTCTGCATAACATTTGACCATGAACTTCTGGCTTTCATTGTCTCCAATAAGAAGTCAGTTGTAATTCTGACAGGTTTGCCATTGTATCTTACTTAGCCTTTTTCCTTTGCAGCTCTTAATGTTCTTTCTTTATTCTGTATGTTTAGTGTTTTGATTATTATGTAGCGAGGGGACTTCTTTTTTTTTTTTTTTGGATCCAGTCTATTTGGTATTCTTTAAGCTTCTTCTATCTTCATAGGCATATCTTTCTTTAGGTTGGGAACATTTTCTTCTATGATTTTGTTAAATATATTTTCTGTGCTTTTGAGGTTAACTTCTTATATATTTATTATTCTTAGGTTTGGTCTTTTCTTGGTGTCCCATATTTCCTGGATATTTTGTGTTAAACTTTTGTTAGAGATTTAATATTTTCTTTGACTGCCCTCTATTGTATCTTCAGTGCTTGAGATTCTCTCTTCTGTCTCTTGTGTTCTGCTGTTTATGTTTGCATTTGTGTTTCCTGATTGTTTTCTCATGATTTCTCTTTCTATGATTCCCTCAGCTTGTGATTTCTTTATTGTCTCTATTTCAGTTTTCAAGTTTTGAATATTTTCTTTCATATGTTTGATTGCTTTTTCTTGGTTTTCTTTAAGGAATTTGTTTATGTCTTTTAATTTTTTGTTGGTCTTTTCCTCCATTTCTTTGAGGGACTTTCTCATTTCATTGTACAGTCAGTGCCATGGTTCTTGTTACCCTGTTGGTCACTTTGTGTTCCTGGAGTTGCGCTCCAAGTGTTTGCTCCCCTCTCATGGAGTTTCCTGTCTCAGGCCTGCTCTTGTCTAGGTTTGTGGCTCAGACCTGTTTCTATAAATGTCCCTAGTCTGGATCTGCTCCTGATAAGGTCCCTGGCTTGGGGTTATTCCTGTAAAGGTTTCTGGCTCTGATCTTCTCCCTCAGAGGTTCCAGTTTGGGGTGCGTCTAAACCTGCCCTACTCCTTCAGAGGTCTTAGACTTATGTCCAGACCTGCAGAGGTCCTGGCTTAGGTTTACAACCCCAAAGGTCCCAAATTCATGCCTGGACCTGTAGTGGTCTCTGGCTCTGGCCCACTTGCTCAGCAATTGCTCCCCTATACCTGCTCCTGTGGAGTTCACTGTCTCAGGTCTCTTCCTGCCCAGGTCGCTGGCTCAGTCCTGCCTCCGCAAATGTCCCTGGTCTGGACCTGCTCCTGCTCCCTTGGAGCTTGCTGTCTCAGGCCCCCTCTAGCCTAGGTAGCTGGCTCAGTCTTGTTCCTATAGAGCTCCCAGCCTCAGGCCTGTTCCTGCCTAGGTCGCTGACCCAATTCTGCTTCTGCAATATCCCTGGTCTGGATTCGCTTTTGCTCCAGTGGAGTTCAACATCCTAGGCATGCTTTGGCTGATATTTTTCTTAAAGGGAAAAATCACAGCAACTGGAGGTCCCATTCCTGGAACAGGGCAAAGTTGCAACTGTCCATGGTGGGAGGTGCCAGCACTGCCACCACAGCTGCCAAGCCTTGCACACAAGCATACTCACTGAGACTAGATAAGTTTTTTGAAATTACGATTTTCTTAATTTTTTATTTTTCAAGACAGGGTCTCTCTGTGTAGTCCTAGCTGTCCTGGAACTCACTCTGTAGACTGGACTGGCCTCAAACTCATAGATCTGCCTGCCTCTGCCTCCTGAGCTCTGGATTAAAGGCATGTGCCGTCATCCCTGGCTGCAAGATTTTAGTAATTTTCATAGGAAAATAATTAATTTTCTAAAAGATGTTTTCTTTTTAAAAATAATATAAATTATACAAAATATTGTTATGATAGAACATACTGTCATATTCTGTGTATACTATACAATATTAATCATTAAAATGGGATACTTTGTTTCTTTCCCTTTCTTTTCCTAAAATCTAGTGTCTAAAATCTTTGCTCTTTTCACTCATGTAGGATTTGTTACTGTTAATAAAATATGCTTTTCATGTCTTTTGTGTTATGTCAATTGGTCTTCACAATAACACTGTGAAGTAGGTAATAGCTTCTGACATTTTCAGTTTTTCAGCTTCTGCCCTAGTTTTGGACCCTTTTTGTTTTCACATAACTTTTCTTCTTAGCTTCATGGACTTGCTTTTCTTATCTATCCCATATTTCCCTTCTTCCCAAAGCACAACCTTTGCCATGTCTTTCCTGCCTATAAATTTCACTGGTCTTTATACTGTAGTTAGGTATTTAAAGCATTCCAGTTAACTAACTTGATAGCTATATTAACTATTTCTCAAGTACATACCTGCATCTGCTGTCCAATCAGATTTGCTCTTTATTTCTTGGATCTTTGTGCATTTTCATTTTCTTCATTTTCCCATTTGTGGCTATCTGGTGGTTTGCCCCTTCTGACTTCTTCCTTATTTTCAGATCTTAGCTTGAGGGTCAATTTATTCTATAGTGTTATTTTGTATATGCTCCTAATACATTGGTTTTGTTGTTGTTGTTGATCTGAGTGTCTGTAACACAAATTAACTAGCTATCATATATGTCTTGTGGAGGATATAATCTAAACCTCTGGAGAGAGGACATTTTTTTCTCATCTTTTGTCATCCATTAGAGCTTGGCATATTTTCTTGCATGCAGTAGGCACTCATTTGTGAAATGATGGATGAAATCTTTAACTAAGTTAAATTGAAATCTTAATAGAATAAATAATATTTACTTCAGTGCTATTTAGTCAGAGTCTCATTTTTTGACAAGTACTTCATAAATAAATCCATTTATTTTTGTCATTGATATACAGTATTGTTGTGGGGTAGTATGACTTTGAATGTGAGTTCTTCTATATGAGTATAAAGCACATATACTTTTTATCTTAATTTTTTTTGTAGTGCTAGAGATTGAACCCAGGGCCTTGTACATGTTAGCCAAGCACCCTGCCACTGAACTGCATCATCACCTGTTCAAAATTTTTGGATATGTTTTATTGTTAGGTATCTTTTGCTAAAAATTTGACTTACAGGATAGATCTCTTTGAGGAGTAGTACATAAAATTTACTCTTTCTAAAAATTTTACCTGCAGGCTATACCTTGTTATGCTCATTAGTCTTCTGATCAGATTTTCTTTACTATTTCCAGAGGGGAAAGGGTATTAGAGTGGAGAAAGTATATCCTAGGGGTATAAGTGTAGTTTCCCCAGTACTGATGTTTTATCTGAGTTTGTAACATGAAGGGCCGGCTTGTTGGGGTTTCAGCGCTGCCCAGTTCCCCACAGCTGGCAAGCCCCAAAGAAAATCACACAAAGAAAAAAAGAGGTGTACATAGGTTATAAACTGATTGGCCTATTAGCTCAGTCTTCTTATTAGCTCTTGTAGCTTATATTAACCCATTATTCTTATCTATGTTAGCCATGAGGCTCAGTACCTTTCACAGCGGGGCAGATCACATGTTGCTTCTTCGAAGTCTGGGCAGGAGTGGGAGGAATGGGCTTCCTCCTTCCTAGAATTCTCCTGTTCTCATAACCCAGCCTCTATTTCCTGTCTAGTTGACCCACCTATACTTCCTGCCTGGCCAGTGTTTATTTAAAACATGATTGACAGATTACAGACAATTCTCCTGCACCATGAGTTGGCTTTCAAACCACCGTTTTTTAAAGTAGTCTCGGAAAGAGAAGCTAGCTGATTCTTCTCTTTTTGTTTACTTATCAAATATTTTTATTGATATTGAATAACTTTGCTATACCTGATTATTGGTACATATTTTCATATTTTAAGTCCATCTATATTTCAAGTTTGAAGTCTTTCCAACTATTCTAACTATATTGACTTTGCAACTACATACCTGCAAATGTGTATCTGTGCATGCTAGTTTGCAATAGTTGCCATAACAAAGTATCACACACAGGTCTCTTTTGTCTTCTGTGGTCTTTCTTCTGTGTGTGTTTGTGTCTGTGTTTCTATCATTTTATGTTAATTATGTTTTAGAAGGTGTATTTAAATGAAGTCATATTCTGAATACTGGGGTATTCGCACTTCAACATGTGAATTTAGAAGGCAGGCATAATTCAGCTATAATTATGTGTGTGCACATGTGCATATGCCACAGAAGCAAAGAATAGCAAGTTAGGAGGATATAATCTAAACCTCTGGAGAGAGGATGGGTTAGGAAACTAGGCTAGAAGACAAACTTCACCTTCCCCTTATAGATATTTGGGCAGTTTAATCTATATTTTTACAATAGAAAAATAACTAGACTTTTCAATTAGTTAACTGACCTTTTCAAATAGGTTGTATTCATGTTAATTTATTTGAAGTCTAATTGGGTTTTGTTTACTAATAATACATTTTAACATCCCTGTATATATCCCAGGGTTTTGTGTGTGTGTGTGTGTGTAACATACGGTGTTCTTTAACACGTTTAAAGCTTTTCTGAAAGTATTCTGCTGCTTCCTTATTTCACTGAGGTTTTCTTTCTTACTTCATTGGAGGAATTGAGAAATTCTTTGAGGATTGGGGCCCAGTGTTTTTGCTCATATCAGTGGGTTCCTTTACATCACAGTGTAGACATTCTGCTTTTGAATCTGCCTAATAGAAAACTGTTTATATGTACGTGTATTTCTTTATATATAAAACAAATTCTTACATAAAAATCCCTCAAACTGTATAAACCCACCTCTGGAGTAGCAAAGAATAAAACCTGAGGAAGCTTTGCCAGCACTCAACATGCTGGCACTTAGTTATAACCTGTACTTACAGTAATAGCAGCTCTTTGTAAAATGCTTTCAGTTTTTGCTTCTTCCTGTCTCTATGTATTTATTCATCAGGATCTGGAAAAAGGCCCCCTACTTCTTAGAGCTTTACTGTCCAATACTTTAGGTACTAGTTTACAAAGTTACGTAAACATCACTTTAAATTAATTAAAATGAAAATTTGTTACTTAGTCTCAGTAGATGCAATTAAGAGTGCTAAATTAGATTGATGAGTGTCCATCATATTTGACCACACAACAGTTGAGCAGTCTTTCTGTCACACAGGAGTTCCTGTGGTATACAGGCTATTAGTAAGATCTTGGTATCTATGGCTATTTATGGGTTTCACATCCATGGATTCAACTAACTATAGATAAAAAATATTCAGTAAGAGATAAACATATTAGATGGCTCAGTGACTGTGTTTGATCTTTAAGACCTTCATGATATGAAGGAACTAACTCCTGCAAGTTATCCTCTGTCCTACACACATACACACACACACACACACACACACACACACACACTCACTCACTCACACACACACACACACACACACACACACACACACACACACACACAAATATGTAAAAAACATCCGGGGAAAAGATTTACTCTGGAGTGTAAATGTGCAATATTCAGATCCCATTCTTTTGACCATTAATCAGAATTCTGCAATTATAGTTAAATTTTTTATGAGCTTCTGATTATGAGGGAGGGGGCCCATCCTTGATAACCTTCAAGCCTCCTAATATCTAAATAGCTATTTAATACAGAGATATTTTCTTACCATTTTCTAAATAATGAAGTATCATAACTATTTAACGTTCACTTTTATATGAATTATTATAAGTAATTTAAACATGGACTTCCCACAGGGCAGGGAAACCTGATTGCTCTTTGGGCTGACGAGGGAGGGGGACTTGATTGGGGGAGGGGGAGGGAAATGGGAGGCGGTGGCGGGGAAGAGACAGAAATCTTTAATAAATAAATAAATTTAAAAAAAGATGTGGGAAGAAGTATGTAGGTTATATGCAAATACTACTATGCCTTTTTATATAAGAGGCTTGACTGTTCTCAGATTTAGATTATTTGGAGAGATGCATCTTGTAACTCATCCTTCAAGGATACAGAGGGATGACTGATACTAAATAGGGGATGGCATTGTCAAATTTGTTTCAGAAATATGGTTCTGGCTGCAATGTGAAGGACAGATTAGAAACAGGCAGAGGATGGAGACAGGGACATCATCAATTAGGAGGATATTGAAGTAATATAGGACAGAAGTGACAAAGGCCTATACTCCCTGTTATGAGAGTTGTCAGGATTTGCCATCAAACATTCTTGTATCTTGAAAAGCAGACAGAATTTCAACAGGGAAGTATCACCTTGCCTTAGTTACTTTATCTTAGTCTTAATGTTTTAGATCGTAAAATGGGCATTTAAATAGACTTACTTTATTTTGCACAGTTTTTAGGAGGGTCAAGTGAGATGAAATATGTGAAAGGTACTTTGTGAATTGGAATCTTTAAATTTGCCATTGCTATTGGGCTTATTTACCATGGTTCTGCAAGAAAATATAATCCTAGAAAAGGTTTTGTGGAGACTGTCTATAGTGTGCCATCATATCATTATATGTTTTGGCTACCATGGTTATGTTTTAATATTTCCTTAAGTATTCCAGTTATATGCCATCAAAGTAGTGACAAAACTGAAACTACAACCCAGGTCTTTTAAAATTAAATTTTATTTTTTGTATATATGTGTATGAATATTTTGGAGTGCATTCACCTATGTATACACATGGAGGCCAGACAACAGTGACTGTTTACTTCTGCCAATTTCCAATATTAATTCCTCTGTATAGAAGGAGCTGCGGCCAGGCCTGCTTTTCATCCTGCCTGACTCCCGCATGGTTAGCTTTACACCTGAAATAACAACCCACAAATTGTATTCTTTTAAACACTGCTTGACCCATTAGTTCTAGCCTCTTAATTGCTAATTTTCACATCTTGCTTTACCCATTTCTAATAATCTGTGTCTTACCGGGAAAGATTCAGCATGTAAGACCTGGTGGTTGGCTCCATTGCGTCTGCCCTGGAGAAGAGAGGCATGGCGTCTGGCTCACTTCCCTTCTTCCCAGCATTCTGTTCTGTCTACTCCACCTACTTACTTTGCTGACCTATCAGACCAAGCAGTTTTCTTTATTGATTAACCAATGAAACAACAGATTGACAAATGACCTTCCCACATCATCTCTGACCTTCAGATAAGGTGGAACAGGCTCCTGTCTCTGAAAGTCCCAACAGCAAACCCAGCTTTTTTGTATGTGTTCTAGGGATGTGAAGACCTAGGAGTCTTTGTACTGTGTAGCTTTTACCTGCTGAGCCATCTCCCCAGCCCCAAAGCAGGTCTTTTGACTTATTTATTTCTCCTGTTAGCTTGATGCTAGACAACTGTCACTGATAAAATATACTTCCTATTTATTATAGTTGATTCTTTGTGGATCTATTATCTATTTCCTGGATGAAGCTTATAGGTATTTGAATAAACCTGTTGTAAAACTATCTTTGTTTTATACTAGTAGTTAAGAATATTGTCATACATACAAAGGTAGTAAAAATCATTCTGAACTCTTTGTTTCTAGTGTTTACCAGGACCTAACCCAGCTCTACATTGTAAAAAAGAGCATGTCATTATCATTGTAAGATATTTTATGGGTACTGGAGATCAAATTAAACCATTTTAAACAAATATGTTAGGCATTTGTCATTTGGCAGACATAACTAGGCACTGAGGATACAACAATGAATGAATCATAACTTGCCCTCCAAGAAATCAGGATTTTGAGGGAAAACACTTTAGTAAACCAACAATTAAAATAGAGTGTGACAAGTGTTTTAAAAGAGCTGTGTGCAAGGTTTTAGGGGATCCCAGAATGGAGAACCATATTCAGTTAAGAGAAGACAGGGACGAGTTTACAGATGATGAATTTTTAGATGAGCGTTGAATACATATTGGTAGATGTTGGCCTGGTAGATGAATAGGAAAAAAAAAGTATTTGGGGACAGGAAGTAATAGCATGTCTTTGGAAAAGTTTTAGTTTGGAAGGGGAACAAAATTGGAGGTATGGAGAGTTTGTTTGAAAGGAACACAATAAAGTGTCATTACAGTATTGGATAAAAGAGATCATTAGGAGGTAAAGTTGACAAAAGTTGTTGGGTGGTTTGCAGAGGGTAAAGAAGAACAGAGAGTGGAGACTAATTCCCAAGTATCTGGGTTAGACAACTTGGATGGATAGTGATGCTGTTAGTTAAGATAGGGAAGAATAATTTGGGGCAATTTAGAGAAGATGAAGAAAATAAATTCAAGTCTAGTTTGATATATCTAGACTTTAAGTAAAATAGATGGGGTAGATAACTCAAGAGGTCTAGACTTTAAAGGTAAAGTTTGAGAGTCATTGTCAGGGGAGTGTATTTTCATAGTGGATAATTTCTGGAGATTACAGGATAAGAAAAAAATAATCTAATACATTCATTATTTATCTTGCTCTGTTGTTCCAATTTTGAACTACTGAGGACTTTAAGTTTGGCTTCTGTGTCCTTTGGTTATGCCCTTTCACCCTGCTTCCTGTTCTCCTTCCCTTCCAGTTTCTTTTAAGACAAAGTCTCAGAAGCCCCAGGTCTTAAACTCACTGTGAGGATGATGCCTTTGATCTGATATTTCTGCTTTCACCAATGCACCATCATGCCTGACTACATTTTAAATTTTTGAGTCAGGGTCTTATGTAGCACAGGCTAGCCTTGAATTTCTGATCCTCCTGCTTCTACTTTCCAAGTGCTGTGATTACAGGCATGTGCAGTCACGCCAGTCTTGACAATACATTTTAAAAATATAATTGGTTCATAAGGCCCAGAGACTGCTACTGTCCCCAAATAAATGCATTTCCTGGCCTTATTAATAAAAGTTTAACAAAATTTTTGCTTACTAGTGTTAACTAATTTCACATAAGATCATTGAAACCATTTATTCTAAAGAGAAGTGTGAGCATAACCTTTAGAAACATTTGTTTTTGAAAAAAAAATAGGATGATCCATATTGGTGACTACCCTAACTCTTATCATAGAACCTTCATCCAGTAACTGATGGAAGCTGATGTAGAGATCCATAAGCAAGCACTAGGCCAAGGTCAGGGAGTCCAGTCAGAGAGGGCTGGAGGTGGGTAAAGATCATAACAGGGAAATCCGCAGAGAGAGCTGATCCAAGCTCATGGGAGCTCATGGTCTCTAGACCGACAGCTGGACCTACATGGGACTGAACTAGGGCTTCTGAGTGTGAATGACAGTTGTATAGCTTGGTCTGTTTGTGGGACCCGTGGCAGTGAGATCAGGATCTACCCCTGGTGCACGAACTGGCTTTTGGAGCCCATTCCCTATGGTGGGATGCCTTGCTCAGCAATGATGGAGGTGGGAGGGACTTGGTCCTGCCTCAACTGAATGTGCCAAGATTTCTTGACTCCCCATGGGATGGCTTACCTTTTCTGAGGAGTGGATGGAGGCTGGGTGGGGGAAAGGTGGGAAAGTGGGAGGAGGGGAGGAGGACAGTGTGTTTGGTATATAAAATGAATAAAACTAAGTAAAAAAGAAAAAAAATAGGATTATCGATAAACTCTGTTTTCAGAAGTGTTAATTTTTTTCTTTTAATTCAACCCTGATAAATGTAATTCTTTCATAGATTACTGAGGTAAGAGTTCCATAATATGAAATTTACCAATTTCAAATTGAATAATTCAAGCATTTAGCAAACTTATAATGTGGTGTAACTGTCTCCTCTGTCTAGTTTCAAAATATTTCAATTGCTCCACAGAAAAACTTATTATGTGCTGAGCATTTTCTCTGCATGCCCCAACCCCCTAATCCCACTATAGATTACTCCCTTTTTTTGTTTTGTTTTTTTTTTTTGTCTTTTTTTTATTGAGAATAGGAAAAAAAAAGTTTCCGCCTCCTCCCAGCCTCCCATTTCCCTCCCCC
>NW_026068155.1:1152790-1250102 GCF_014885135.2 Alexandromys fortis | reverse complement strand
TCCCTGTCCCGGGCTGCTGCCGCGGTCAGAAACTCACTCACCCCAGTGATGTCCCTCCTGGTGCCGGGTTCAGGTCTCCTTGCTGCTTGGGTGGTTCGTAAACAAAGGACCTACCTAGCTTGGTGCAGGCAGGCTAGTGGGAACAAAGGAGCTACCACCCTCCCGTTTGCCCTGCCGATTTGGATTCGGTCCTAGAGCCCTAACAGGCTGGGCTGGGAGATGTTATGTGGTCAAAGAGAGAAGGGAGTCAGAAGGAGGGGGGGAGGGTTGTGGATGCAAGCTGGGTGGGATAGGAAGAGAGAGGAGGTATCGGGCAGAGTAGCCCCTGAGGATGACCAGGGAGTGTAGGAGGGGTGTCTGAGATCCCTGTCCCGGGCTGCTGCCGCGGTCAGAAACTCACTCACCCCAGTGATGTCCCTCCTGGTGCCGGGTTCAGGTCTCCTTGCTGCTTGGGTGGTTCGTAAACAAAGGACCTACCTAGCTTGGTGCAGGCATGCTAGTGGGAACAAAGGAGCTACCACCCTCCCGTTTGCCCTGCTGATTCGGATTCGGTCCTAGAGCCCGAACAGCATACTCCCTTTTTTTGTAGCAGTTCTGAGGAGTAAAACTAGGTCTTTGAACACACTGAGTAAGAATTCTACTGTCACTGAGATACATCCCCAGCCTACTTTACAGATTTTTAAAAGTCTGTCTTTCTTTCTTTCTTTCTTTCTTTCTTTCTTTCTTTCTTTCTTTCTTTCTTTCTTTCTTTCTTTCTTTCTTTCTTTTTATATGTATGAGTGTTTTGTGTGCATGTATGTATGTTCACCACGTGTGTGCTTGGTGCCTGTGAAGGTGAGAAAGCATTGAACTCCCTGGGATTGGTGTAACATGACTGTGAGACACTGTGGTTGCTGGAAACCCAACCCAGGTCCTCTGCAAGAGCAGCCTGTGCTCTTAGCTGCAGAGTCATCTCCAGCCTGCAGGCTATTTGTTTTGAAGCAGGGTTGAGGTTTTTATTAAATGATATTTGTAATGTAGATTTTTAAACAAGAGGGCTAAAAGAAGGAAAGAGGTATTCAGAAAGACAGACCTGAAAACACAGGTGTGGCCTTTTCTTTGCATAGTATTCTACAAATTTTAAATCCCTTCTTCCAGTGAGGACGTTTGTGCTATTTTGAGCCTTCTCACCACTGTAAGTGATACCATTATAGCAAGAATGTTCACATATTCTTTTGAGTACCTGGTTTCCATTCTTGTGGGTGTATACCTCAGAGTAGAATTGTAGAGTCCTAGGGAAATTTTGTGTTCAACTTATTGAGTAATTGCCAGCCTGTTTTCTGCAGCAGCTGAACCACTTTGTATGAAGGTTCTTGTTCCCCCACATCCTTGACAACAGTTCTTAACTTCTTTGTATTTATTATTGCTTTATTTTTTAGTGTTGCCATCCTGGTAGATGATAAGTGGTTTATTATTTGAATTTCTCTAATGAGTAATGATGTTGCGACTCTTTTTGTGTGGTTGTTGTATTACCTAATCTAAAATCATAAGCATCTTCTCTGCTTTCTTCATGGGTTTGCCTTCTTGGTTCTTTTTCAGTTATTTTTTTACATATGGTGAGATGTAGTAGGGCGTCATTATTCTGCATGCAGACTTCTTGTCCCAGCACTATTTGTTGAAGATACTGTTCATTCCCTGTGGAGTCAACTTGCTACAATTTTACCATTTCACCAGGTGTAGTGGCACACCTTTAATTCCAGTACTTGGTGGATCTCAGTGAGTTTGAGGTTAGCCTGGTCTAACAGAAAGAGTTACAGGAAAAGTCAGGCCTATGTGGAGGGTCCTTGTTTCAATTTCTTTACCCTTTCACTTATAGGAAATCCTCTAAAGCTTTTCTATGGTATATGCAATTTGTCATTATCCTGATGCTTGTGCTTTGGGGTATTATTAAGCAAAATAAGGGTTACTTGTAAACAATCGCTACAATACCCTCAAGATCAATCTGTTAACTAAGACAGCATGATATTTTCAATTTATATACCTGATAAGAAATTAATATTTTTAAGATTTACACCATCTTCAAACCTACAGTAATTAAAACAGTGTGATGTTGGTAGGAGCGTAGGCATAAATCTAAATGGCAAATAATTGAAAGTTTAGAAATGAACCCATAAACACATGGGCAAATTACTTCTCCTGTTCCCTGAGTTCTCATTTTCACCCTTGAATCTCCTAAGAGGTCTACAGAGAGTGAAGCCCTGCTCTTACCTTGATTTTTCATTTCTGACTTTTTGAAATGTGAAGAATAAATATGTAACCTTGGCCATCCTGGAACTCACCACGCAAACCATGCTGTCTTAAAATTCACAGAGATCCACCTGCCTCTAGGTCTGCCTCCCAAGTGCTAGGATTAAAGACATGTGCCGCTAAGCCCACCTGAGCCAATTTTTTTAAAAAAAAAAACCAGTTAATTGTCAAAGATACTGAGGTCAGATATCAACCTGTGGCAAAAAGACACAGTCACAGCTTGAGTAGAATAAAAACCAAGTGAGCTGAGAGCTGCTTTTGTTTTGTTCATGTGTTCCTTTATGTGACACCAACATTATTCTTTGTTTCTAACAACTTTAACTTTTGTACTTTAACAGTTTAAGTTGCCAGTTATTGTAGAAAAGTTGTGTGAACAACAAGTAATGAGTTTTTAAAGCTAATATGGCTTTTAGGTTATTATCATAGCTAAAATTCATTAAAACAGCTGAAAACATAATGTAGTTGTCTTTATTAAGCTTACTTTCATTTTTGATTTACTAATTTTGAAATTGCACAAGGCCTAGTAAAAATTCTACTTAAAATAGAACTTTGGTGAATAAAAACACAGATTTCAGTAGTAGTTGTATTGGAAAGCCAACTTTTATTCTTTCCAAGTTTTATTTAACTAAACTTTGTTAATATTATTTGGATGACATTTATGGTGTCTTGTTAACTTGTGCTTTAGTTGCCAGCAAAGGCAGTTGCTTTTTTTAAGTTTGAGATAGTCCATTCTGCTTTACTAATTGTACGGTCAAGAAACTGATGAGTCATGTATTGCTAGAATAGTGACATAATGAATGAACAAAGCTGAACTCCTACCTTAGAATAGAATGTTTCTTCCACCACATCATTTTGGGAAGTTCAAATTTGGTTTACATGAGGAGATGTTTATGTATATTAACTTCAGAGTTCTTGAAATTTTGACCCAAGGCTACTGCAATATAAACATAAGATAGGAATTCTTTTCTAGGCTTCGCTGTCTTTGTAATCCAGTGTTATGAAGCTTTCCTCTTATACTTGAAACCGTCTCAAAAGTTGAGAAGTTGAACTACTTTGTAAAAGATTTGTTAGTAATAGAAATATCAATTTGATTTAGTGGTTGTTCTTTGACTGTTTATTTGACAGATATTCATGGAAAGACTATATTGTGTGCCAAGAAAGGTAGTCAGTCATCTGGGAATCACAGGAGACAGGCTTGGTCCTTCCCTTTATAGACTCAGTAAACTAAATTGTAAACTTAATTTCCCAGCTGTCCAGACCCGAGTAATTGCACAGAAACTATAATAATTACAACACTGTTTGGCCAATGGTGTAGGCATATGTCTAGCTAGCTCTTATATCTTAAATCAACCCATTTCTATTAATCTGTGTATCGCCATGAGGTTGTGATTTACCGGTAATGTACTGTCATCTTTTTCCTTTGGCAACTACATGGAGTCTTCTCGACTGCGCGCGCTCTCTCTCTCTCTCTCTCTCTCTCTCTCTCTCTCTCTCTTCAGAATTCCTACCTGGCTTTACTCTGCTAAGCCATTGGCTGAAATAGCTTTATTCATCAACCAATAAAGCAACACATATACAGAAGGACATCTCACATCAGTAAATGGACGATGAAACATACAAATAGGCATGAAATGATGCCAAAAATAAAGATCCAGAGTTGGGGTTATGGTTATGCGGTATGCTTAATATGTATGAGGCCTAGGGTTTAATCTTTATCACTATAAGAACAAAATTTTAAATGCAAAATTGTAAGAATGACAGGTGCTATAAATGAAAATATGTACTATTATAAGACTTGATAATACAGAGAATTGACCTTATGAAGAAAACTAGGAAAGCCTTCTTGGAGATGATGATCTTTAGTTGAAGGATAAGTAAGAGTTAATTGGGCAAAGAAGAAAAAGGAGTGAATTCTAGACAGAAAAATATGTGTATGAAAGCTTTGTGTTGATTTGGGAGTATGATAGCACATGGTAAGATACTATAAGGAAACACTGGAAGGCAGGGGATATGGCTTAATTGGTAGAGTACTGCTTAACGTGCCAGAGCCCCAGGTTCAATTATGTGGACTGCCTAAACTGAGCATAGTAGCACCACTTACCTGTATACTCGACACTCCAGAGGTAGAGGCAGGAAGATGAGAAGCTTAAGGTCATCATCCTTTATTACATGGTCCAACCTGGAGTATCTGAGACTGTCTAAAAAAACGGTTCACTAGTTAAGAGCAGTTGCTGTTCTTCCACGGAACCTGGGTTCAGTTCCCAGAACCTACATGGTAGCTTACAACTGACTGAAACTCTAGTTCCAGGGGATCTGTCACCCTTTTCTAGACTCCTTGGGCAGCTGGCACACATATGGTGTACAGACATAAATGCAAGCAAAACATTCATACACATAAATAAACATCTTGAAAGTTATGGGCCTAAACATTAGTAAGATGACTATTTTTTTTTTAGTAATTATAGCAACCTATTCTTAGGTAATTATGAGCTATTCAAGATTTCAAAAAGTTTTGCCTTGGGGTTGAAATGGGGAGGAATGAAGAGATTTTTTAAAAGATCCTCAATTGATTCTTGAACATGATCTGTGAGTAAATGTCTTACAGACAAAAAGTTTTATTTGTTTGTTTTGTTTTGAGAATGAGACAATGTCTCCTTGTGTGCCTGGCTGGTTTTGAACTCAGGATCTTCTTGCCTCAGTCTCACAAGTTTCTGGAATTAGATATAATTTACCATATCCAATTTATATTTAGACTTTTAGACTTTAATAAGTAAATCTATAATCAGTAGAGGCTAGTACGGAAATTTTTAAATAATTCCATGTCATGTGAAGGTGACATTTAGTTCATAGAAAATATAATGAAGGGGATTTTTACAATATAAATTATGAATATATGCATCAATAGTAGATTTATATAGAATGTTTGAGACCCATTTGACCACAGCTAAAAACTTTACTGAAGTAAATTAACTTTGAATACATGGAGAAAAATGCTATATTATTCAACATTGTAGGTTAAAAAAATAGTAGATTTTACAAAGCCTTAGGAAAAATCTCAAATATTTTTAAGATGATCTTGAAATTATTTTTATAGTTTCTCTGTACGAGTAAGCTGCTGAGATAAGTCAAGACAATTTTGGAAGTTATATAATGCAGGTGCCTTTGGAAGGAGAAATTAATTCTATCAGCTATTAGACTGTATAATAAAGTAAATAGTGTGATACTGGCTTATGAATAGGCTGCCTGGTTAATGTGACCAAATTTTAAATGAACTAGGGGTAAATAAAACATAAATGCTGGTACATTCTTTAATATTCATAACACTAGAGATAGATTTTAATACTAACACCAAACTGTTCATGAATTAGTAAATAATGATCAGATCAAACCTTGAAATAATAAAGAGAACTGATAAACCTATTTTCTCTTAGAGAAAGAATGGATTTTTTTAAAGCATAAGAACAAAGGAATAACAAAGAATAAATTTGATGAGGTAAAATTTATATGCTTGTGTGTATAAAATGTCTTTGTCTTAGCTGACTAGAAAACCTAAAAGTTTAAAAACTTAATAAGGCTCATATAGTTGATGTCTATAAAATATGAAGAACTTGTACATATGAACCTTTTTCAAAACACCAAAAATTCAATTAGAAGACAAAATATTAGTTAAGCAGGACTATGAAATGAACAATTACTAAATACATGAAAAGATGATTCGTTTCATTTGTAAAATCAGAGATGAGTTAAAAACAGCAATAAAGTGGGCTATTTGTTATTGCTCATTGGAGGAGTCTTAGCCTAGCAGGCACAAGGCCATAGGTTTACCCCTCAGATAAACAAAGTAGCCAACCAACCAACAAACCAATAAAAACTAGTGAAATATTTTTCAGTCAGTTCTATTGACCATCATAACAATAGATCTACACTTGCCAGTGTTGGTGTAATGAAATAACTCTTAGGCACTGTTATTGGAGATGTTTTGGCACAGCATTTCTGAAGGAGCAGTACGTAATTTTCTTCCTCTGTGTTTTAATCCTTTGAGTAGATACTTCTCCATCTAGATTGAAGGCTGAACAAAATATAGCATCATTTCCCATGTGGTGCCATAAGATCACAAAATGATTAATTCAGCCCTCAAAGATTTGGTCTTTCCATGATGTCCTACTGTTCTTGTATGTTCTTTATATGTGCTTAATTTTTTTCATAATCCTTGCTTGAGTGATCTAGTCCATCTACTTTATCTTCAATTACTATATGTAAATTACTATATGTAAAACTCCAGAAATAAATGATAATAAGTTTTGTGTCATCCTTATTAGTGTAAGGAAGTCTAGTGCTATCATGCTACTGTATGAATCATGTCTTTTGTTGTATTAGTTACTTTCCTTTTAGCTGTGACAAAATACCCAACACAAGCAACTCAAGAGAGGAGAGGTTTATTTTGGTTCATGGTTGAGAATATTCAGTCCATCATGACAAAGCCTAGTGGTGGAACTAGATCTTGCCCATAGGAGCTATAGCTTGCAGTGGTGGCTTTTCACATGGCATAGACCATAAAGCAGAAATCTTGGGCAGGAAGTAGTACCCATCTATAACCTGCAGTGCTTGCTCTTACTTTAGTCATCAGTGTCCCAAAGGTTTCACTGTCTCTCAAAACAATACCCACCTTCTGGGGACTAAATATTCAAGCACATGAACCTGTTGTGGGCATTTTATATTCAAACCATAACTTTGCTTTTTGGGTTATCTGGCTGGAGTGTCATCATGCTTATCTGTGAGTAACTCTTATATAGTAACGACTTCCAAAGCACTAGAATAGTGTTTCTGGCAATTTGAATATGCCAAGAATATGTCAAGCCTCAGAGTACTACCTGTAAAAGGTAAAAATTTATAACTTAATGAGGAATAAAACTACCTGTATGCTGAATTGGTGAAGATCTATTATAAGAATGAAGTTGTTTGTGTAAGGTTTGGCAGTGGCAGTAAAAACATGCCCCCTAGAAATAAAGAAGGACTACTGTATTTGTCAGTTCTTTGTATTTTAGCCAGATTGGTAGACATAGAGTGGTGTTTTATTGTGTTTTCAACTTTCATGTTCCTAATGGCTAATGGTTTTGAGCATCTTTTATTAGGCTTTTCTTGAGTTTCTTTGGAGAAACATCTATTGATTTTTTTCATGTTTGATTGTCCTTTCTCATCTTAGAAATGTATCTTTTTTTTTTTTGAAGTTTTATAGAGGTTTATTTTTTTGTAGATGGAGACTGCTCATTCATTTCCCTGCCACCCAGACCTGAAATAACCATACAGAAACCATATTAATTGAAACACTGCTTGGTCTATTAGCTTAGGCTTCTTATTAGCTAACTCTTACATCTAAAATTAATCCATTTCTATTATTCTGTGTATTGCCACCAGGCTGTGGCTTACCGGATAAAGCTACAGCATCTGTCTCCTTCGGCAGCTACATGGCATCTCCTTGATTCTGCCTATTCTCTTTATATATCAGATTTTCCACCTGGCTGTATTGTGCCCTGCCATAGGCCTAAAGCAGCTTCTTTTAAAATTTTATTAGATTAAAAATAATACCAATCCGCTCTCTCCCCTTCTCCCATTCCCTCCACATACCTTTCCACCCCACCCCCATCTAATCCTCAGAGAGGGTAAGGCACCCCCATGCTCCCAACCCTGCCAGTCAATCCTGTTCATTTCCAATTTCCAGGTAGGTCTCTATATCTTTTTCTTTGGGTTCACCTTATTACTTAGCTTCTCTAGGATCATGAACTGTAGGCTCAATGTCTTTTGTTTATAGCTAGTATCCACTTATGAGTGAGTACATATCATATTCATCTTTTTGGGTCTGGGTTACCTCACTCAGGATAATGCTCACTAACTCCATCCATTTTCATGCAAAATTCAAGATGTCATTGTTTTTTACCATTGAGTAGTACTCTAAGTGTAGATGTGTCACACTTTCTTTATCCATTCCTTGGTTGAGAGGAATCTAGTTTTTGTTTTTTTCCAGGTTCTGGCTATTACAAATAATGCTGCTATAAATATAGTTGAGCAAGTGCATTTGTAGTATGATTGAACATCTTTTGCGTATATGCCCAAGAGTGGTTGGTATTGGTGGATCCTGAGGTAGGTTGATTCCCAGTTTTCTGAGAAACCGCCATACTGATTTCCACAGTGGCTGTAAAAGTTTGCATTCCCACCAACAATGGATGACTGTTCCTCTTACTCTGCATTCTCTCTAGCACAAGCTATCTTTAGTGTTTTTGATTTTAACCATTCTGACAGGTGTAAGATGGTATCTCAGAGTTGTTTTGATTTGCATTTCCCTGATGGCTAAGGATGTTGAACATTTCCTTAAGTATCTTTTGGCCATTTGAGATTCTTCTGTTGAGAATTCTGTTTGGTTCAGTACCTCATTTTTTAATTGGGTTATTTAGAATTTTAGTATCTAATTTCTTGAGTTCTTTATATATTTTGGAGATCTTTTGTCTGATGTGGGGTTGGTGAAGATCTTTTCCAATTCAGTAGACTGCCTTTTTGTCTTATTGACTGTGCCCTTTGCTTTACAGAAGCTTCTCAGTTTCAGGAGGTCCCATTTATTTATTGTTGCTTTCAGTGTCTGTGCTACTGGGGTTATATTTAGGAAGTGGTCTCCTGTGTCCATGCCTTGAAGGCTACTTCTCACATTATCTTCTATCAGGCTCAGTGTGGTCAGATTTATATTGAGGTGTTCAATCCGTTTGGACTTGAGTTTTGTGCATGGCAATAGATATGGATCTATTTTCATTCTTCTACAGGTTGACATCCAGTTATGCCAGCACCATTTGTTGAAGATAGTTCCTTTTTTCCATTGTATAATTTTAGCTTCTTTATCAGGTGTTTATAGGTGTGTGGATTAATATCTGGGTCTTCGATTTGATTGCATTGGTCAACCTCTCTGTTTTTATGCCAATACCAAGCTGTTTAGTTTATAGAGCTTGATGTCAGGGATGGTCATGCTTCCAGAAGTTCCTTTAATGTACAGGATTGTTTTGGCTATCCTGGGTTTTTTGTTTTTCCATATGAAATTGATTATCGTTCTTTCAAGGTCTGTGAAGAATTGTGTTGGGATTTTGGTGGGGATTGCATTGAATGTATAGATTGCTTTTGGTAGGATTGTCATTTTTACTATGTTGATCCTACCTATCCAAAGCATGGGAAATCTTTCCATTTTCTGGTATCTTTTTCAGTTTCTTTCTTCAAAGACTCAATGTTCTTGTCAAACAGGTCTTTCACTTCTTTGGTTAGTGGTACCTTAAGATATTTTATGTTAATTTTGGCTATTGTAAAAGGTGATGTTTCTCTGATTTCCCTCTCATCTTTTTTATCCTTTGTGTATAGGAGGGCTACCGATTCTTTTGAGTTGGTCTTGTATCCTGGCATATCACTGAAGGTATTTATCAGCTGTAGGAGTTTTCTGGTAGAGTGTTTGGGGTCATTTATATACACTATCATATCACCTGCGGATAATGAAAGTTTGACTTCTTTCTTTCCTATTTGAATCCCCTTGATCTCCTTTTGTTGTCTTATTGCTATTGCTAAAACTTTAAGAACTATGTTGAAGAGATATGGAGAGAGTGGACATCTGTGTCTTGTTCATGATTTTAGTGGAATTGCTTTGGGTTTCTCTTCATTTAATTTGGTATTGGCTGTCAGCTTGCTGTATATTGCTTTTATTATGTTTAGATATGTTCCTTGTGTCCCTGATCTCTCCAAGACCTTTATCATGAAGGGTTGTTGGATTTTGTCGAATGTTTTTTCAGCATCTAATGAAACGATTATAAGGTTTTTTTTTCTTTCAGTTTATTTATGTGATGGATTACATTGATAGATTTTCGTATTTTGAACCATCCCTGCATCTTTGGGATGAAGCTGACTTTGGATTGGGTTTGCCAGGATTTTATTGAGTATTTTTGCATCCATGTTCGTGAGTGAGATTGGTCTGTAATTCTCTTTCTTGGTTGAGTCTTTGTGTGGTTTTGGTATCATGGTAACTGTGGCCTTATAAAAAGAGTCTGACAACATCCCTTCTGTTTTTATTAGATGGTACACTTTGAGGAGTATAGGCATTAGCTCTTTTTGGAAATTCTGGTAGAATTCTGTACCCAAACCATCTGGCCCTGAGCTTTTTTTTTTTTTTTTTTTGGTTGGGAGGTTTTTGATGACAGGTTTTATTTCCTTGCAGGTTATAGGTCTATTTAAATGCTCACCTGGTCTTGATTTAATTTTGGTATACGGTATGTATTTAAAAAAATTGTCCATTTCGCTTACATTTTCCAATTTTGTGGAGTACAGGTTTTTGTAGTATGATCTAATGATTCTTTGAATTTCCTCAGTGTCTGTTCTTATGTCCCCCTTTTCATTTCTGATTTTATTAATTTGGATGTTCTCTCTCTGCCTTTTGTTTAGTTTGGATGAGAGTTTGTCTTGTTGATTATCTCAAAGAACCAGCTCTTTGTTTCATTGATTCTGTGTATTGTTTTCTTTGTTTTTATTTTATTGAATTCAGTCCTCAATTTGATTATTTCCTGTCTTCTATTCCTCCTGGGTGAGTCTGCTTCTTTTTGTTCTAGTGCTTTCAGGTGTGTGATAAGTCTCTAATGTGAGCTTTCTCTGTTTTCTTTATGTGGCACTTAGTGCTATGAACTTTCTTCTTAGCACTGCTTTCATGGTGTCTCATAGGTTTGGGTATGTTGTGCCTTCATTTTCATTGAATTCTTGGAAGTGTTTAATTTCTTTCTTTCTTGACCCAGGGAGAAATGTGCCTTTTACATTTTTGATATATCCTTATCACTGATATAATTTTGCATCCATAGTCTCTTCTGTGACATTGTCTCATATTTGAAGCACATAAGTTTTCATTTGTTTTATCAGATTCCATTTAAGGTAGTTTATTTTATTTTTAAATTGTTTTTACTTATTTTTTTTTATTTTACAATCCAACCACAGTTTCCCTTCCCTCTTCTCCTCCCATCCTCCCTGCCCTCACCACTCCCATCTACCCCCCTTCCCATCCATCCTCTACTATCTTCTTCTGAAAGGGGCAGAGCACCCATGGGCTTGAACAGGGAATGGCGCCTCAAGGTGAGGTAGGACCAAGCTCCTGCCTCTGCATCAAGATTGGACAAGGTGTTCCAACAAGGGATCACGTTCCCAAATGCCAGTTAAATGTCAGGGAAAGTTCCTGATATCACTGCTAGGAGCCTTTACAAGCAGATCAAGTTACACAACTGTCATCCACATATAGAGGGCCTAGGTAGGTCCCATGCAGGCTCCGTAACTGTTGATCCAAAGTCCATGTGCTCCCACAAGCTAGATGCCCCTCAACCAAAGAATGTATAAGAAAAATGTCCATTTACACAATGGAGTATTATTCAGCTATAAAAAACAATGACCTCATAAAATTTACATGCAAATGGATGGAATTAGAAAAAAAAAATCATTCTGATGAGGTAACCCAGACTCAGAAAGACAAACATGGTGTATAGATATTAGGAGTAAAGTACAGGATAACCAACTTACAATCCACAGCCCCAGAGAGTCTACATAACAAAGAGTGCCCAAAGAGGTATGCATGGATTTCACTGGGATGGGGAAATAGAAAATATTTCCTGGGTAAACTGGGGGTGAGGATGTGGTGTGGTGTAGGTGAATGGGGGATGGTAACTTGAAGGAGCTTCAGGTTTGGCAGGCTGGGCACAGGAGGTAGGTTGGGGGTGGAACCAAGAGGGAAAGTAAGGAAGGATGTGGGGAAGGAATATTTCGGGGTTAGGGAGAAACCTGGTGGCAGGCAATATCCCAGGAATCCACAAAGGTGACCCCAGCTAAGACTCCTAGCAATAGTGGAGAGGGTCCCTGAACTGGCTATCTTTTGTAATCAGATTGGTGACTACCCTAATTGTCATCAGGGAGCCTTTATTCAGTAACTGATGGAAGCAGATGCAGAGATCCACAGCTTAGCACCGGACTGAGCCCTGGGAGTCCTGAGGAAAGGGCTGAGGGATTGTAGAAGCCTGGAGGGGAGCAAGGTCAAGTTTTATTGTTTTATATTTTATTCTTTTGGTTTTTTGAGACAGGATTTCTCTGTGTAACAGCCCTAGCTGCCCTGGAACTAGCTCTTGTAGACCAGACTGTCTTCGAACTCACAGAGATCCGCCTACCTCTACCTCCTTAGTGCTGGGATTAAAGGCGTGTGCCACCGCTGCATGTATCGTTTATCCAGTTGTTTCCTTTTATTGCTAATGCTTTTGGTATCTTGTATAATAAAATTTTGCCTAACCCAAACCAAGTTTTATGAATTTGCAGCTAGTCTCCAGCAGCTTGCTGCGGGGTCCCGGTGGCGGCAGGTTCACAAACCAAGGTGGCTGGTCCCCTGGGCGTCCCTGGTGGCTAGCCATGTGGGCTGCGCGTGGGCAAGGGGCAGACAGATAGGCACACCATGCAGATGGGTTTGCTGCAAGCTGTTGGAGTCCCAAGCTGGGACAGTGCATGAGACCATGCGGCAGGCACCATGTGACTGCGGCCGGTGGGCAGGAGAGACTGATAAACATACCATACAAAATAAAGTTAGACATTTATTAGATGGGTTATAGAGAGGAAGGAAAAAGGAGAGAAGGAGGGAGAGAGAGGGAGAGAGAGAAAGAGGGAAAGAAGAGAGAGGGAGAGAGGGGACAGGAAGAAGGAAGATGGGGCTCTGAGTCTGCAAGCAGGAACAGAGTGGACATGGCTTGTCTCTTAAAGGGACAAAATATTATACCAAGGTCATGAAGAAGTTCTCCATTGCTTTCTAAGAGAAGTTTTATGTTTCATGTTCTTTCAGTTAGGTACGCATTGTATTTTGAGAGTTTTCCATGTGGATGTGGTTATACTGGGAGCACATGATATTTGTCTATTTTTATGTTCATAGCATTGATAAAAAAATCAACTAACCTAAAATGTTTACATGTTTATTTCTGGACTCTCAGTTTTATCCTATCAAACTATACCACTCTGTCTTGATTACTGTAGTTTGGTAGATTTTGAAATTAGGAAGTATACTTTAATTTTTGTCCTCATGGATATTGTTCTGGATCCTCTTGGCCTATGTTCAGTTGTGTCAGTTTATCTGGAATGCTTGTTTTTGGTCAGTTTCTTGCTGATTTTTCACTTTTTTATTTTACATTTCCCTCCTTTTCTCATCTTTTTGTAGTGCTGAAGGTCTCTGTTGTTAGAAAAATGTTATCACTGAGTTTAATGAAATCCCACCCTTCCTTATGGAATTATTCATTGTTTACTTGCTCTTTTGTTTTCCTGATTGGGGCTTCTGAAAATATTATTTTCTAATCTTTTTTCAAGTTCTCTAATCTTATTCTGAATTTATACAATTTATTTTATGCTATATCTTGTATTATTTTCTTAATTTTTTATCTTATTTTGAAAACATTTACTTTTACTCTTTTAAAGTTTATTTTTTATTTGAATTTTGTTTTATGTAAATGAATGTTTTGTAATGTCAATGCACCACTTGCATGGTTGTTGCCTGATGAGGCCTGCAGAGGTTGTTGGATCCCCTAGGACTGGAGTTGAAGTTGGTTGGGAACCATTATGTGGGTTCTCTGGAAGAACAGTTAATGTTCTTCACTCTGGGTCATCTTTCCTGCCCCTACACTTTTACTTTTGATCTGTTCTATAAGAAGGTCTCTCTGTGGCAGGTATCCTTTGTTTACAGAGATGTCATTCTTTTTTGTTTGTTTGGTGCATGTTTGTTTGATGTAATTTTTGTGATCGTGTCTCTTATATCTAAGGCTGATTTTCAACTTGTTATGTAGTTGAGGCCTCTACTTCAGTCCTAGTATCTCGAGATCCTTTCTTAACATCTTAGCGTTGTTGAAGTATGTGTGTAGAAAGTGGAGCTATCCTAAATGTATAACTTGATTTATATTTTTTTAAAAAACTGAACATATCCATGTAAATTTGTTACCACAGTGTGATCACATTCGAAAGACAGTTTAGTTGTATTAAGATTTCGGTTTCAGCCAAGTATGGTGACACATGTTTGTAATCCCAGTACTTGGGTGCTGAAGCAACAGGGGCTCGAAAAAACAAGCAAAATGTTTGAGTTCAACATTGTTTTTCTTCAGTAATTTGAAAACTTCCCTCCATTATCTTTTTTGCATCCAGTATAACAATGGAAAAAGCTGATGTCCTCCTGGTTCTCCTTACTTAATGTGATACTTACTTTTGTAAAGTTTTTAAGAATATATTGTTTTACTTTGATTTAAAAAAATGTGTGTGTGTTTGTGGGTGTGTGTGTACTTGGGTGTTTAGCCTGCACCCATGGAGACTGGAAAGAGGGCATCAATTCCTTGGAACTGGAGTTATGGATGATTTTGAGCCACTACAGTGATATTGGGAATTGAACCCAGGCTCTCTGGAAAAGCGATAAGTTCTCTAAACCATTGAAATATCTCTCTAGCCTGCTACTCCCTTTGATATTTTTAAATTTTATTGTAGCTGTATTTACGAGATAGGTTTTTAAAAATATTTTTTCTTCTTGGCACTTTATGGACACTTTTAATGTAAGTTCTTTCATCTTTAATTTTTGACATTTTTTGTATATATTTCTTTTAACTTCAGCTTTTTCATTTTTTTGCCCTCTTATTAAATATATGCTCATATAGACTATTTTATTTATTTTCATAGCTATTATTTCCTTTCTCTGATCAAAACTCTTATTTGAGTTATATTCATTAGGCTCCAGAGTTCAGTAAAAGTTGATTCATATCTTCTAGCCTCTTTCTTCCCAGGTTTCTTACTCTGTCTTCTTGCCTCAGGCATATGTTTTTAGTTAATTTCAACAAAAGATCCACAGAAGGTCTGTCCGGCTTTAGTTTCTTAAGCCCATGAATCTGTCCTTGTTGACAAACAGATCTGAATGTGTAACCACAGTTATTTGAACACAAGGATCATGTTTTCTCCTGTGGTCCAGTAAGCCAATTCAGAAATTTAGTCTGTATGTCTGTGGAGGGTGCGGTTTGTATGGAAGCACAAATTTTACAACTATTTTCTGAGAATTAGCAATACCTTTTATTCATTATATTCTCCTCTGGTTGATTTTAGTTTTTCATTAGGCTCCAGAGTTTAGTAAAAGTTGATTCATATCTGACAGTTTTTGTAAGCTTAATTATCACTTTAGTGAGAGGTGCATTGTTAACAGAAAAATCAGCCTACGTGTTGCAAGATGAGAGTTACTAAATTCTAAATTTGCTAAGTCCAGTGAATTGCTGATATTGCTAGTAGTGATAGTGTTAGGGATAGATATATTCAGTCTGCTATTTATTGACTGTATAGTTTTAAGCCAGCAGGCTCTGATCCTGGTTTTCTTCTTTGTGAAATGGGAACACTAACAACAACAACAATAGGACTCTATATTGTAGGGATATAAGAAGGAAATGATAAAATGTAGGATTGTGTCTTGTGATTGCCAAATAGTATGTACTTAAGGAATAGTGGCCATGGTTATTTGTACTGAAGTGATTATAAAATAGCTATTTCTAATATAAACATACCTTAGTAAGCCAAGATCAAATAAGAGTATGAAATGTAATAAATCAACAGATTTGCTATACTGTTGTGAACTGAACTAGCAAGGATTTTAGGGTAGATGATGGTAGTATCTGATCATAATATTTTTCTTACTATGACATTTATTTCTGCATCTGTCTGTTTTAGGCTAATAGCATAAGGAGCATGTGTTTTGAAATCATTATTCTGTCGAATGTCTAAGACAAAACCCATTTTTTGTATTGCTAAAATGAGTTCCAGGGTTGTGTGGACAGTTTACAGCACTATTTGCTTACTCTTTATTTGAAATTTCATTTGTGTGTGTGTAGGGGGGAGGAGGCAGGAGAGGGAGATACTGTGGTAAACATGTAGAAATCAAAGTATAGCTTTTGGGAATTGGTTCTCACCTTCTACCTAATTGAGGCAGGGTCTTATTTCTTTCACTGTACAGCATACTTTAGGTAGCCTTTGAGCTTCTGGGCAATTTTTCTGTCTCTACCTCCTGTTTTATTGTAGGAGTGCTGAAATTACAGATGTGAGCCATGGCACCTAACTTTATGCATGGGTTCAGGGGATCAAAGTCAGGTCATTAGGCTTGCATGGCAAGTGCTTTTACCTGCTGAGCCATCTCCCTGGTCCAAGGTTTGTTTACTGCTAAAGCATTCTAAAGAGACTTAAAGGCTCTAGGTACTTCTTTTCAAGGCAGCTTTAAAAATTCAGCTCTTAAAATGCTTCCAGGAGAGCTGTCAGATTTCTTCCTGACATTATGTGAAAACAAGTGTTCTAACTATTGTATGATTTATGGTCACCTTTTAGAATTTTTGAAGTGTAGTTGAAAAGAAGAGTTGATATTTTTAGAAGAAAAAAAGTGACAGATTTTCAGGGTTTAAATAGACCTACAGAAAAATGAAAGGGAGCAAAATTAAGACATTTTTAAATGTGTTTGTTTTGAGGATGAATTTGAAATATATTTTGAAAAACTTCCTCATGTTTTTAATCTGAGAAGTTGATTCAGTTGGTTTGGGTGTTAATACTTTTATCAGAAAAATACAGTTCCATTTTTCCATGTCCTTGTACCATTAGCTATGAGGAGATAATGGAATAGGGTTAGCACCTTTCTCAGATTTGAGTGCCATTAGCAACACTAAACTATCAATTAAAAAGAAGAAAGAGAAATCAATGCACATATAAAAAGAGAAACAAAACATGGGCTAGCAAGGAGACAGAGAAGTCACCATTTTGAGGGGAGTAGCAGATTGGTATCAGAAATTACATCAAAGGCCTAGATTTTTTGCCTGTTTCTTTATTAGAAAGGAGTTTTTAGCATACTGAAAAGTCTGTGTATAGATCAATGAGAAACAATTTAAAATTCACAAAGCCAAATATCTGTTTTTAATGTTCTCTCTCGTTCTAGTGCAAATCAGGAATGTCTTAGTTTACACCTCTTTTTTTTTATTTATTAAAGATTTCTGTCTCTTCCCCACTGCCGCCTCCCCTTTCCCTCCCCCTCCCCCAATCAAGTCCCCCTCCCTCGTCAGTCCAAAGAGCGATCAGGGTTCCCTGCCCTGTGGGAAGTCCAAGGACCACCCACCTCCATCCAGGTCTAGTAAGGTGAGCATCCAAACTCTTATAAGCAAATTATATCTTGAATTTTTTACCAAAAGGATGCCCAGTATCAGCCTTTGCTAGAATGCTTATAAAGAGAACTGAGGTGTTTTGGATATGACCTGCATAGTAAGCCTTGTAGAATGACCCATATAAATTAAAAATGCTATCTTCTATGAACTTAGGATAATTTTCCAGGCATTTTAGTCATTAGTAGCAATCTCACATATCCATAGAATGCAACAAACATAAATGAGCATTTGTAGAAAAATATAACTAAACCAAGTCTTAGAACTACCACTGATTGAAACTGCCCAGCTATGGAAATGAGAATAGAAATGTTGCTTGAGAATTTTTTTCCAAGTAAACACAAAGAGTAAGGCTATCACATTAGCCAAATTTGAAAGTGTAAAATAGCAGAAAAAGAAGTCCAATTCTTCATTCTTTGACTTTTTTCACACTATCTCAGGATTCTGCTGCAGACAGAAAATGTGTGATAATGTCTCTATTCTGTATGTCTTAGTTAGGGTTTCTATTGCTGTGAAGAGACACCATGACCACGGCAACTCTTATAATGGAAAACATTTAATAATTGGGGTGGCTTATATTTTCAGAGATTTAGTCCATTATTGTCGTGGCAGGACATGGTGGCTTACATGCAGATAGGTGCTCGAGAAGGAGCTAAGAGTACTACATCTTGACTCCCAGGTAATAGGAAGTGGTTTATCTCATTGGATGTGGCTTGAATGTATATGTGACCTTAAAGCCTGCCTCCTTAGTGACTTCCTTCAACAAGATCACACCCACTCCAAAAGGCCACACTTCCTAATAGTGCCACTCCCTTTGGGGGCATTTTCTTTCAGATGACCACACTGTGTATAGAAGGGTTGGAAAACTTATGAGTAGTGTGAGATTTATATGAACTTACTGAAATTCTTGGGATCTTAGCCTACTGAAATAATTTATTGTTAAGTGGACTCTCGGTAAATTCACTCAGTATGATTGTTTGTGTTTGCTCCTTAGTTTCCTTAAAAGAAGATGGTTGTTACTATTACTATTTAGTCATTTTTTCTTGTCTTATCTCTTTTCCTCCTGTGATTCTAGCAAATGAACCAAGTGCCTTCAGGCGGGTGACTTGTTTTAATGTACAAATGCTTTATCATTTGTTGCTACTCTACTAGCAAGCACTGTGGACTCTTATACCATTAGTTAAAATGTAAGGAGTAATGAGTAAATTTCATATTGACAAAATCATACAGGTAAATATGCTAATGGGACCAAAGCAGCTTACTTTCCAGAAATTCACCTAATCAAGCATTCCAAATACTGTGAAGAATCTTTGCTAAATTTGATTTTTTTTGCTGATGTTGTGTTTCAAAAATGTAAAAATTTGAACATAAAAGGAAAAATACTTGAGGGAGAGAGGGAATCTTTAAATAGACTTGTATGTTGGATTTTTGTGATGGTACTTGTAGCATGAATTCTAATTGCTTTTAATAGTAAAAATCCAGAGTCAGATATAGGGGTTAATGCTAAAGATTAGAGAAGCAGAGAGGCCAGCCACTAGAAAGACAGTTCTTTTACCTCTACTAATGCTCCAACCAAAGGGGCAACCCTGTCCTCAGAATGCATGTTAAGACTCCATCTGTCTCCACCAAACCTCAGACTGCAACTCTCTCTACCAAACCTCAGGCTACACTGAGCTCCTGTCTGCTTCTGCCTTATATTCCTCTCTCTACCCAGCCATATTACTCCTATCTCCACTTCCCTAGTACTGGAATTAGAGGCATGGGATCCCAAGTGCTGGGTTCACCTTTGTGTGAGCTCTGTTTCTCTTTTAGGCAGATTCAATCTTGTGTAGTCCAGGGTGGCCTTGAACTAACAGAGATACCTCTGCCTCTTTCTCCCACATCCTGGGATTAAAGGTGTGTGCCACCACTGCCTGGCCTCTAGTGGCTTATAGTTCTGCACTCTGATCTTCAGGCAAGCGTTATTTGTTAAAATATAAATAAAATATCACTACAGGTACTAGTGGAGACTTTCTTTTTCTTTTATTGCATTTATTTCCTTATATGTGGGCATATTATTTAGTCAGGGTTCTCTAAGAATCTGTCTGTCTGTCAGTCTGTCTATCTATCTATCTATCTATCTATCCATCCATCTATCATCTATCTATCTATCTATCTATCTATCTATCTATCTATCTATCTATCTATCATCTATCATCTATAGGGAATTTATTGGGATGATTTATAGGCTGTAGTTCAGCTAATCCAACAATGGCTAGTTGTGAGTGGAAAGTCCAAGAATCTAGTAGTCGCTCAAGAATCTAGTAGTTGTTCAAGAATCTAGTAGTTGCTCAAGAATCTAGTAGTTGCTCAAGAATCTAGGAGTTGCTTGGTCCCACAAGGCTGGATGTCTCAGCTGGCCTTCTGTAAATTATGCTTGAATCCCGGAGAAGTAGGTTCCAATACTGGTGAAGGAACGGATATGCTAGCAAGGCAGAGGCAAGTAGGCAGAGAGAGAGAGCATCCTTCTTCCATGTCTTTCTATAGGCTTGCAGCAGAAGGTGTGGCCCAGATTAAAGGTATGGCTTCCTGCCTCAAGATGTGGATCAAAGGCCTGTGTCTGTTAGCCTTAAGATCCAGATCAAAGCTATGTATTCTTCCTGCTCAATGTTCTGGACTAGAAGCAAATTCACCCACTTCAAACCAAGCAGAAAATCTCTCACAGATGTGTCATTCTTTTCTGGATTGTAGTTCATTCCAGATGTAGCCAAGTTGACAATCAAAAATAACCATCACAGCAAGGGTGCATGCACACGCTATGATACACATGTGGAGGTCAGAGGACAGCTGGTGGTGTTAATGCCACAGATGTGAGGAGAAAGACTCACAGAAAAATACCACATAATCTCACTCCTATATTGAATGCTAAAAATGTATGTAGACACACAGAATAGAATGACAGTTGTTGGACGGGTACAAGGAAACCGGAAATGGATAGGTGATAGCCAAAAAGTGCAAAAATGCCACAATATAAAATAAGCAAGGTTAGTACAGCACCATCACTATTGGTAGTAATTCCGTATTGTTTTTTTACTAAAGAGTTTTAAAAGATTTTATTTTAATTTATTTTCATTGTATGTGTATGAGTGTTTTGCCTGCATATATTTTTGTGCATCATGTGCGTGTAGTGCCTGCAGAGGCCAAAGAGGGGTATTGGATCCCCTGGAGCTGGAGTTACAGATGCATGTGTGCTACTGTGTGGGTTTTGGGAACTGAAACCCAGGGTCCTCTGAAGAATAGCCAGTGTTCTTAATAGCTAAGCCTTTTCCCCAGCCCCAATAATTCCATATTGTGTATAAGAAATTTGCTAAGAGTAGATTTGAGGTCTCTGACCACATACATAAAGGTAACTGTGAGGAGCTAGCCATGCTATTAATTAGCTTGCCTGTGATAATTATCTCCCAGTTCATCATATTGTACATCTTAATATGATCACTGCACAGATGTTGGGCATAGAAATTACAGGGAAATTGCTTTGTTTTAGATTTGGTGTGATATTCTCCCATAAAATCAGCTTTATTATTGTTCTGTTGTTCTTATTTTCATGTAACTGTATTCTATTTTATTGAAAAAATTCATATATTATGATCACACTTTTCTTCTCTCCTAAATTCTTGCCACCCATTCATCTCCATGCCCTTTCTTTTCCTAAAACTAACTGTCTCTCTCTCTCTCTCTCTCTCTCTCTCTCTCTCTCTCTCTCTCTCATACACACACACACAGAGACCAAACCACAAAGAAATGGAAACCAGAATATACAAACAAAAAAGCAATAAGACAAAAAAATGACCAAACAAAGCAATGGGCATGGGACCTACCCTGAAGTGTGATTAATATACACAGTGAGACTCCATGGAGAAAACTAATTTTTTCTTTGTAAATCAATTTTCAGTTGCAGATAGCTTCTTTAGGATTGGGAATTTGTGTTCACCCCCCACCCCCAGCCCTGGGACCCCATCTGACTTGAACCTGTGTGCACCCTGTGCATGCTGCCACAGTCTGAGTTCTTATGTGCCTCAGGCTTTACCACTTTTAATAATTATTAAAACAAAAATGCAACACTTGCTATATAGTCATGCACTGGTGATTTATTGGTGACTGTCCAATTCTTGATGCTGTGCTGCCATTCTTCTGTTCCTTCATCAAGCATTTTTGAGTACCCAACAGAGTAAACATCCCCCTTTCCTTCTGCTTTTGTCTGAGAATTGTAATTACAAACTCTAGGAACTCTACCTGCCACTCTTCTTCTCTCCCTCCTTTTCTTTTTGCTCTATTTTCTCCCTTCCTCTTGACCTCTAACTAGTTTCTCAGTTGGAAAGAAAACCAAATTTTATGGCAATCACACTTTGAATGCTTTCAAGTTGATTAAATGTGTAATAGGTTCATATCACAGCTATTTCTCTTTAAGAATGCACTGTGAGGTAAATTTAAATGTTTTATATTTTGATCACAGATGATTAATGATCAGATAATAACAGTATTCACACATGACTTATGAATATAGTTAAAAATTACAAGCATCAAGGATACATAATTGTAAGCTTACTTTTGTTCCTAAAGTTTCAGGAATGTAGAATATGTAAATGACTCAAATCCTTGATGGGTTGATAATAAGCTGTTTTAAATCTCTTTTGATTTTGTGTTTTTTTTCTCTTTTATTTCTACAATGCTCAGAATCCAACTTAGGGCCTCTGCATCCCAGGCAGTTGGTTTATCAGTGACCACACACTCAACTCTTTAAATTTCTTTTACTATTAATTAAATCTTCAGGTATCATAAACTGTGAACATGAGTTGAATTATAAAAGTTAATTCATAAAGGGTAAACAATAATAATTATTCAATAAATATTGCTAGGACTATTTTTGCAAAGGTTGAATCTTTAAGAAAAACACGATGTAACAAAAATAGATTTTGATTTTGTTAGGCTTTTCTCTTGAGTTTATTTACATAGAGTTAGTTTTGTCGAGTAAGTTTTTGGTTTTAGTATTGTATTCATTTCACAGATGCTCAGTGAGCAGCTACATAAAACAAACTGTGTGTAATGATTAGTAGATAAGTGTTGATAACGTGAGAGTGCGCAATATGCCCAAATCACAGGTCCCTGCAATGCAGTTCTTTAGAATGTTCTCCCTCTAAAGGTGAAATGAACATAGATATTCAGTGTAGACATTTTAAACTTACCTGTCTCCTCAAATGGACTGGCAGCTTGTCATTTTCTGCATATTGAATTTCTTTGGTATTTGTGTATGTTTGTCACACCTGTTGTCTTCAGTAGTATGTGTGATTTATTGCTTCCTTTGATGTCTGGTTTCCTGAATTAGTAACTTTCAAGAACCAGGAAGATGGAAAGCTCATTTAAGATTTAAATGTGGAGAAGAAGAGCGAGGAAAGTAATGAAGTGCCAGAAGAGAATTTTATTTGTTGGCCTGACATAACCTGGGATCACTTGGGACATTAGTCTCTTGACCTGTGGGCATGCCTGTGTGGAATTGTTTTAGTTAATTGATGTGGGAAGACCCAGCTCACTATGAGTGGCATCATTCCCTAGGCATGAAGTACTAAACTCTATGAGTGATAAATTCAAGTGAGTACAAGGACGTACACATGCATGAATTAATTTCCCTCTGCTCTTGACTGTGGATGTGTTTTGACTAACTGTTTGAAGTTCCTGATTTAATTTCTCCACAATGATAGACCATAGTCTGAAATTGTGAACTGAAGTAAACCCCTTTCTACCCAAGGTTGCTTTTTATCAGGGTATTTTATCACAGTAACAGGCATGAAACTGGAACAGACATTGAGGATAGATGGCTTGGTTACTGTAGTAAAACTGTTGGAGAGAACTTAGAATAAGAAGTTTGCTGTGATAGTTTGCATATAGCAATATCAATAATTTTCCTGATTCAAGGACTACCATATATGTGTGTGTGTGTAAAGAGATCAGTTACCGATTCTTGAATTCTATAATACAAGTGAGCTTATTTTCTCAGTATTGTGTCTACTTCTTTGCATATGCCAATGTTTTTGTTTTTGTTGTTGATTTGGATTTTTCGGCATTTTGCAGTGTATAACATTGACATATAATCCATTTACAGCTTAAGTAAAACCCATTGCTTGCCTTTTGTGAGAAACTGGACCTAAGAAACATTTTTTTTTTCTTGCTGAGTTGATGTGTGTTTCAGATAGATGTTTGTCAATTTTAGGGATGTCCATATGGTGTTACCATGGAGAAATTCTTTTTTCATTCTCTTCTATTTAGAATGTTTCACCTCCTTTACTGTCTCCTTTTTCTCCTGTTCCATTTTTATTTTGTTATTAATATTTCGTTTTTTAAATTAAAATATAATAAAATGACATTCCCCTTTCTTTCCTCCAACCCCTTCCATGTATTCCTCCTTGTTCTCAAAATCATGGCTTCTTTTTCTTTTTTTATGTATGTGTGTGTATTTATAGATTCATAAATATCTGAGTACTGTCCAGTCTGTTTAATGTTATAGCTTGTATGTTTTCAGGGCTGACCACTTGGAATCTTATAAACAATTGGGTGCTCTTCCTGGAGATGTCTATTTCTGCCATTCTCTCCATTCTTTAGTTCCCTATAGTTTTTTTCTACAGTTGGGCCCCTATGAGATTTCTTCCTTCCATGTTAACATGTCTGTTGGTGTCTTCCTTGCTCAGATTTTGATTAGGTAGCTATGTTATTGAGACTTCATGTATCTTAGCTTTCCTGAAATTTCTGGGAGATGTACTTTCACTGCATATTTCCTGCACTCTTGGATCTTAGAGTCTTTCTACCATCTCTTCCGTAATGTTTCCTGAGCCTTGGTGCTAGAGTTGTGTTGCAAATGTATTTTTTGGGGCTGGGCACCCCATGATCAGTTGTTACCTGCATTTTGATCAGTTGTGGTTTTCTGTAATAATCTCCATCTGTTGCAAAGAGAAACTTCTTTGATAAGGTTTAAGACTTGTATTTATCTATGTATTAAAATAAATATTTAGAATGCAGCTAAGAGTTTTGCTGGTTTAGTAAAGTGGTGATTATAGGTTTTCCTTCAAGATTTATTACCTCTCTAGCCTTAGGCTTGGATTCCAGTATCAGGAATTATTTTCCTTGTGTTACCTGGGCTTAAGTCTAATTAGAAAGCTACTGTCTATCACCAAGATATGCCTGCCACCATTGTGTCCTTAAGGTTTATCATGCCACGCTGATCTGGTTGTGGTTCATTGGAGTAATAGTTGGGTAGGGCTATTGGTTATTTTCCTACCTTTGTAGTTTGCATGGTACCTTCCCTTAAGCTAGTCTTAAGGGAAGAAGCTTTCAGGTCAGATTAAGCTCAGATACTCTAGGTTCTGTGTTCAAAGTGCATGATGTCTTTAGCAATAAGGACTTTACCTTCAATCCATAGCAGGCAACCAAGGGCAACTGCAGTAGCCTGTAATGTTTTGGGATTGTCTTGGACTTTCCTGGCCAAGAACTCAGGGATGACCCCATCTTACTGGTCCCCTTTGCCCCATTATTAGCACCTTTTTGATCATGATATATATAATTTCTTAATGTTTTTTCCTTTTCATCCCTCACTTGTTATTTCTTGTTCCTGCCTTATGATCACATTTTTACTTTCATGGCATACCACAGACATATTTGTGTGTGTGTGTGTGTGTGTATGTGTGTGTGTGTATGTGTGTGTGTGTGTGTGTGTGTGTGTGTGTGTGTGTGTGTGTAGATGAAGCAGAAATGAAATCTAGGTTCTACATGTGAGAGAAAATATGCCTCTTGTCTTTCTGAGTCTGGCTGACTTCACTTAACATTATGATTTCACTTTTTTATTGTTGAATATGTATGTGCCATATTTTCACTATCCATTAATCTATTATTAGACATCTAGCTTGGTTTCATTTCTTGGCTATTGTGAATGGGTATGCAAGTATGTTATGGTAGGACTTAGAGTCCTGCCTTGGTTTGTTTCTCTGTTGCTGTGGTAAAACAGTGACCAAAAGCCACTTGGGGATCAAGGTTTCTTGCTTTGTTTTGTTGGTACTTTTGTTTTGGCTTAGACACCATAATCACTGTCAGTAGATCATTGAGGAGGAACCTGGAGGCAGGGACTGTCTCTGTTGCTGTGAGACACCATGAGCAGAGCAACTCTTATAAACGAATGTATTTAATTGGAGTGGTTTACAATTTCAGAGGTTTAGTTCATTAACAACATCATGGTGTGGCATGGTGGTGTGCAGGCAGATATGGTGCTGGAGAAGGAGCCAAGTGTCCCACATCTTGACTTGCAGATAACAGGAAATAGTCTATCTCACTGGGTGTGGCTTGAGCATATAGGAGACCTCAAAGCCTGCCTCCACGGTGACACACTTCCTCCAACAAGATCACGTCTACTCCAACAAGGTCACACCTTCTAATAGTGTCACTCCCTTTGGGGACTATTTTCTTTCAAACCATCACAGGGACTAATGAGGAAACCATGGAAGAATGCTGATTACTGTTTTACTTTCCATGGCTTGCTCAACCTGTTTTCTTAAACAACCCAGGACTACCTGCCCAGGGATGGCATTACCCACAAGTAGGCTGGACTTTTTCACATTAACCATCTATTAAGAAAATTCCTCACAGACATGCTTACAGACCAATCTGATGGAAGAAATTTCTCGATTGAGGTTCCTTTTTCCTAAATGACTCTAGTTTATGTTATGTTGAGAAAAACTAATAGGCAAAATTAAGCCCTTGTCAACTTGACACTTAAAACATATAACCACTGAACCATAACCTTTCATTTCTTGTTTATCCTCAAGATCTCATGTTAACATCACAGTATAAAACATAGTAAAATTAAAAGTCTTGTAATTTTAAATTTTTTCAACACTTTTAAAGTCCAAAGTCTTTTTAAAAACCCAAAATTCTTAACTGCAAATTTCTGTAACAAAAACAAATTAAAACTTCCTTATCCCTGAAGGGAATAACCAGAGCACAGTCAAATGAAATCAAAACAAACCCCAAATTCAGCAGTGTCTGATGTCTGGGATTTTCTCATGGTCTCCTTGGTTCCAAAGGGCTTAGTTAGCCCATCTGTCCATCTCTGGCATCTGTAACACAGACTCACTCCAGCTATACTCCGCACCTGTCATTGTTCTTGGTTGTCATCTCACAGCCCTGGCATTTCCAATATCCTTGAGTCCTGGGGTATCTATTGCAACTGAGGCTTCCCCTTAACCAGTGGCCTACTGACCTCTCTTCAGGGACTCCAACCCTGCCTCATGGTGTCAAGCCTCAGCGTTTCCCCATGACTACTTTAATCGTGAAATATCCATGCTGCCAAAACTACTATCACTGGGAACCTCTTAGATATTACCAAGTTCCACTGCCAGTTTTAGATGCAGCCAAGGCTACTCTGGACCATACCTTCTGTGTTCTCTGACCCTGAGGACATACTCCCCAGAAAATTTTACTTCAGTGATGCTGAATGCACAATCCCAGCTGATTCTTCAACCCAGCTGACTAGTATCTAATGGCACAGTAAAAGCAAAGGTTTTACTCAGAGTCTTAATTCAAAACACCACACAGACAGCCTCAACACACTCTTTGAAGGACTCTCAAACTTCCTAAGTCAGGCCTCCATCATTTGCATTGCTTTCACATTGTTCTTATCTTCCAAGCTCCCATAAACCATCTCCTTAAGCACTGAGCATTCAATAGCTTTTTATTATCTCAAACTTTTAAAAATCCTTCTAGAAACAGTCCCCCCCCCCAAAGAAAAGGGAATACAGCATAGTCTGGTCCTTCACAGCAATACCAATTATAAAAGTTTCTATTGGGATTTCTGATTTGCTTCTTGTTGCTGTAATAAAACACTGGCCAGAAGCAACTTGGAGAGGAAAGGGTTTATTGGACTTACATGTCCTAATTATAGTCAGTAAGAATTTAAGCATGGCAGGAACTGAAGCAAAGACAAGGGAGGAATTATATTTACTGACTTGCTTTCTGTGCCTTGTTGATTATGCTTTCTTACATAAACAAAGACAACCTGTCTAAGGATGACAGCATCCACAATAGGATGGTCCCTTTCACATCAACCGTTAGTTAAGAAATTTTCTCAGACTTGCCTATAGGGCAGTCTAATGGAGGCAAGTCCTCAGTTAAGGTTCCTAGGTGACTGTTTGTGTCAAGTAGACAAAAACTAAGCAGCACAAGTCTTTGTGTGTGTGTGTGTGTGTGTGTGTGTGTGTGTGTGTTTTACAGGTCTGAAGGAAAAGGTATCCTGGAAGCCAAGGAAGGGAAAGTTATCCCAACAGAAGCGTTACAGCTCTGTTCTGGCAGGGGAAAGTTTCTCCAGCAAAGTGTTACAGCTCTGCTTTTCTCCTGCTTCACTCCGGCTAGAGCCGTTGCAGCTCTGTTCTACTCCAGTCTGCTCTGGCAAAAGATGTTGCAGCTCCACTAAGGGAGTTTCCCTATGTAGATGTAGCAGTTCTGCCAGGCTGTGGTGATATCCACTACAGCTCTGCTCCATTCTGGCAAAGTTGTTGCATCTCTGTTCCACTTCCATTCTAGCAAAAAAGAAAGTTCTTACAACAAACCTCACTTAAGAGATTTATTGGGAGGGAGGAATCCAGGAGAGTGGCTGCTTCTGCCAGTGTGGAAATAGGGCAGCCACAAGCTAAACAGGTACAGGGCTTATATAGGGCTTCTTAGTGGAGGAGCTTTTCAGAGTGAAGATTTTCAGGCAACTAGTAGGATCTCATATTGAGTTTAGGACAAGCTCAGAGATTCGTTGGATTTTGTGCTCAGGGATTGGTTAGATTTCAAGTCCTGGGTTGGTTAGGGGCAGGGCGTGTTTCCTTGGCTCTGGTCTCAACATATTTGAGAGAAGTATATCTATATCATACTGATTTCTGCCATACTGATTTCCATAGTGGCTGTATCACTTCACATTTCTAACAGTGACTAAGGGTTCCATTTTTTTCTATATCCTTACCAGCATATGTTGTCATTAGTTTTCTTTATGTTAGCCATTTTTTACTGGATAATGTGGACTCTAGAAGCAGTATTTTCATGTTGAATAAGGATTTTTGACTACATTCTCAAATGTCAGCTATTTGTGTTTAATCTATTGAAAACTCTCTTCTCTCCATTAGCCAATTTAATGATCAGAAGATGGTTTTCTTCTGGTGCCTAAATTTTGCAGCTCTTTGTAGAGCATGACTGGTTGGCTAAGATTTTCTCATATTCTTTGGATTCTCATTTTACTTTTTTTCCTTCTGTGTAGAAGCTTTTTAATTTTATGTCTTATTTGGCAGTTCTTGAAGTTACTTTCTGAATAATTACAGTTCTTTTGTGAAAGTTATTACCCATGCCTATATCCAAACAATGTATTATGAATGTTTGTCTTTATTTAGTGTGTTGGTTACAAGTTGTTATGGAAAATGGTCAAAAGAAAAGTTGAACAAAGAAGATTAGATTCAGGGTTCTTGTTTTGAAAAGAAGAAAGGTGGATACAGATATGATAGGATAAAAGGATAGATTATTGAATCTACTCTGGAAAGAATTAAGGGAGGATATAGATATGATAAGATAAAAAGGTAGATTATTGAATCAACTTTTAAAAATCAACTACTGGTTTTAAATATTTTACATTGGATTGGACTTTTGTATATTGTATACAAATTTTGTATATTGATACAAATTTGAGATTAATTTTGTTAGAACATACTGTACATACATTTCTACACTTATTCAAGGGATTTTACCTGTACAACTCATTTAATAATGTAATACAAAATTTTAGTTCTTAAAAATTTTTGCCAACAGTTTAGGATAATAAGGAAATGCAGGGTAGTAGTTAATTGCCTAATTCCCCTTCCCAAGGTGATTCATGCGTCCCTCTTAGGGTCCTTCTTGTTACCTACCTTCTTTGAAGCTGTGGATTGTATTCTGGTTATCGTTTGCTTTATATCTAGTATCCACTTATGAGTGAGTACATACTGTGTTTGTTTTTCCAAGTCTGGGTTACCTCACTTAGGATGGCTTTTTTCTAGTTCCATCCATTTGCCTGCAAATTTCATGATGCCATTATTTTTTACAGCTGAGTAAGACTCCATTATGTAAATGTATCATATTTTCTTTATCCATTGTTTGGTTGAGGGGCATCTAGGTTGTTTCCAGGTTCTGGCTATTATGAATAATAATGCTGTGAACTTTTTTGAGGAAATATTTTTGTGGTATGATTGAGCATGCTTTAGGTATATGCCCAAGAGTGGTGGTATCACTGAGTCTTAGATTGATTCCCAGTTTTTTTTTTTTTTTTTTTGAGAAAGTATAATACTGATTTCCAAAGTGACTGTACAAGTTTGCACTCCCATCAGCAGTGGAAGAGTGTTCCCCTTATTCCACATCTTCTCCAACATAAGCTGTTATCAGTATTTTTGATCTTAGCCATTCTGACGTGTATAAGATGGTATCTCAGAGTCCTTTTGATTTGCATTTCCTTGATGATTAAGAATGCTGAACAATTCCTTTAAAAATGTCTTTTGGCCATTTGAGATTCTTCTGTGGAAAATTCTCTGTTTAGATATATTCCACATTTTTTATTGGATTTTTTTATATTTTGATGTCTAATTTCCCGAGTTATTTATATGTTTGGAGATCAGCTCTCCGTTAGATGTTGAGTCAATGAAGACCTTTCTATAGGCTGTTGTTTTTTCTTATTGAACATTCTCTTTGCCTTACAGAAACTTTTCAGTTTCTGGAGGTCCCGTTTATTGATTGTTGTTCTCAGTGTCGATGCTACTGGTGTTTAATTTAGGAAGTGGTCTCCTGTTCCAGTGCATTCAAGGCCACTGGGTTTATGTTGAGGTCTTGTGCAAGGTGAAAGATATGAATCTATTTGTAATCTTCTACATGTAGACATCCAGTTATTGATGAAGAAGTTATTTGTTGAAGATGCTTTCCTTTTTCCATTGTACTATTTTGCCTTTGTTAAAAATTGGGAGTTCATAGATATATGGATTAATAGCAGGGTCTTCAGTTGGATTCCATTGATCCACATGTCTGGTTTTATGCCAGTACCAAGCAATTTTTATTACTGTGGCTCTATAGTAGAGTTTGAAGTCAGGGATTATGATATCTCTAGAAGTTCCTTTATTGTACAGGATTGTTTTAGGTATTCTGGGTTTTTTTTTCATATGAAGTTGAGTATTATTCTTTCAATGTCTATGAAGAACTGTGCTGGGATTTTGATGGAGATTGCATTGAATCTGTAGGTTGCTTCTGGTAAGATTGCCATTTTTATTATGTTGATCCTACCTACCCAAGACCATGGGAGATCTTTTCATTTTCTAATATCTTCTTCAGCTTCTTTCTTTAGAGACTTAAATTTCTTGTCATACAGGTTTTTCACTTGTATGGTTAGAGTTACCCCAAGATACTTTATATTTGTGGCTATTATAAAGGGGTATGTTTCTCATATTTGTTTCTCACCCCATATACCATTTGTATATAGGAGGGCTACTGATTTTGTTTTGAGTTAATCTTGTATCTCACCACTTAACTAAAGGTGTTCACCAGTTGTAGAATTTTTGTTGTCATTTTTGCATACTAGCATATCATCTGCAAATAGCAAAAGTTTGACTTCTTCCTTTCTAATTTGTATTCCCTTGATCTCCTTTTGCTGTATTATTGCTCTAGCTAGAACTTTGAGTACTATATTGAATAGGTATGGAGAGAGTAGACAGCCTTGTCTTGTTAGGAGGCCACTTATTTGCTTCCAACTGCTGAGCCCTGAAATAATCACACAGAAACTATATTATTTAACACTGCTTGACCTATTAGCTCTAGCTTCTTATTGACTCTTATATCTTAATATAACCCATCTCCATTAATCTGTGTAACACCACATGGCTGTGACAACCAGGGTAAAGTTTCCAGTGTCTGTCTCCGGCGGGGCTATATGGCTTCTCCTTGATTCCGCCTCCTTTCTCCCAGCATTCAGCTTAGTTTTTTCCACCTACCTCTATTCTACCCTATCAGACCTAGCCAGTTTCTTTATTCATTAACCAATAAAAGCAATACATAGACAGAAAGACCTCCCACACCATTGTCTTGTTCCGATTTTAGTGGAATCATTTTGAGTTTCTCTCCATTTAATTTGATGTTGACTGTTGGCTTGCTGTAAATTGATTTTTATTATTTTTAGGTATATTCCTTGTGTCCCTGATCTCTCCAAGATCTTTATCATGAAGCGATTTTGAATTTTGTCAGAAAGTTTTTCAGAATCTAATGAGATGATCATGTTTTTTTTTTTTTTCAGTTTGTTGATATGGTGGATTACATTGACAGATTTCCATATGTTGAACCAACCCTGTATCTCTGGGATGAAGCTGGTCATGGTGGATGATTTTTTCTGATGTGTTCTTAGATTCAGTTTCCCAGTATCTTATTGAGTATTTTTGCAGCAATATTCATGAGGGAGGTTGGTCTGTAGTTCTCTTTCTTTGTTGCATCTTTGTGTGGTTTGGGTATCAGGGTAGCTGTTGCTTCATAAAAGTAATTCAGAAATGTTCCTTCTGTTTCTATTGTGTGGAACACTTTGAGGAGTATTGGTATTAGCTCTGGTAAAATTCTGCAGTGAAGCCATCTGGCCCTGACTTTTTTTTTTTTTTTTTTTGGAATACTTTTAATGACTACTTCTATTTTCTTAGGGGTTATAGGTCTATTTAAATTGTTTTTGTAGTCTTGACTTAATTTTGGCATGTGGAACCTATCCAGAAAATTGTCCTTTTCTTTTAAATTTTCCAGTTTTGTGGAGTACAGGTTTTTGAAGTATATGACCTGATGATTATCTGGATATCTTCAGTGTCTTTTCTTATGCCCCCCTTTTTGTTTCTGATTTTATTAATTTGGATGTTCTCTCTCTGCCTTTTGGTTAGTTTGGATAAGGGTTTGTAATCTTGTTGATTTTCTTGAATAACCAACTCTGTCTCATTGATTTTTGTGTTGTTTTCTTTGTTTCTATTTTATTGATTTCAGCCCTGTTTGATTATTTCCTCTAGTTTACTCCTCATGGATGAGTTTGCCTTCTAGAGTTTTCAAGTGTTCTGTTAATTTGCTAGTGTGAGATTTCTCCAACTTCTTTATGTAGACATTTAATGCTATGAACTTTCTTCTTAGTTCTGCCTTCATAGTGTCACATAAGTTTGGGTATGTTATACATTCATTTTCAGTGAATCCTAAGAAGTCCTTAATTTCTTTATTTTTATTATCCTTGAGCCAAGGGTGATTCATTTGAGCATTATTTGGTTTCCATGAGTTTGTAGGCTTTCTATAATTTGTGTAATGGTTTGATTCTAACTTTAAGCCATGATGATCCTATAAGATACAGGGTTTATTCCAATTTTTTGTATCTGTTGAGATTTTCTTTGTGACTGAGTATGTGGTCACTTTTAGATGAATTTTCATGAGTTGCTGAGAAGAAGGAATATTCTTTTGTGTTTGGGTAGAAGGTTCTGTTGATGTTTGTTAAGCCCATTTGAGTCATAACATCAGTTAGTTCCCTTATTTCTCTATTAAGTTTCTGTCTGGTTGACCTGTCCATTGATAAGAGTGGGGTGTTGATGTCTCCACTATTATTGTATGGAATTTGATGTGTGATTTAAGCTTTAGTAATGTTTCTTTTACAAATGTGTGTGCCCCTGTATTTGGGACTTAAATGTTCAGTATTGAGACTTCATCTTGATGGATGTAATGAATCTGACATGTTCTTTATTTATCTTTTTTGATTACCTTTAGTTTGAAGTCTATTTTCTTAGCTATTAGGATTGTTACACCAGCTTGCTTCTTAGGTCTATTTGATAGGAAATTATTTTCTCAACCCTTTACTTTGAGGTAACGTCTGTCTTTGATGTTGAGGTGTGTTTTTTGCATGCAGCAAAAATGAATCCTGATTTTATATCCATTCTGTTAGCCTGTGTCTTTTTATAGGTAAAAATATAGATATTGTGGGATATTAGTGACCATTATTAACATTTCTGTTATTTTAATAGTGGTAGTCTTTATGTTTCCCTTCTTTAGGATTTGCTGGTGTGGGGCTATCTACTACCAGTGCTTTTGTGGGTGCAGCTAACTTTCTTGTGTCCGAGTTTTCCTTTTAGTGCTTTCTATAGGACTGGGTTTGTTGACTGGTATTGTTTAAATTTGTTTTTTTTTTTCATGAAATATCTTGTTTTCTTCATTTATTTCATTGAAAGTTTTTCTGGGTATAGTAGTGTAGGCTGGCACCCTTGGTCTCTTAGTGTCTGTGTAACATCTGTCTAGGACTTTACGGCTTTCAGCGTCACCCTTGAGAAGTCAGGTATAATTCTGATAGGTCTGACTTTGTATGTTACTTGGCCTTTTTCCTTTGCAGCTCTTAATATTCTTTCTTTATTCTGTATATTTAGATGTCTAGTTTTTTGATTATTATGTGGTGAGGGAACTTGTTTTTGGTCTAGTCTATTTCTTGTACTGTAACCTTCTTGTATCTTCATAGGCATTTCCTTTTTTAAGATAGGAAAGTTTTCTTCTATGATTTTTTTGTTGAATATATTTTCTTGCCTTTGAGCTGGAGTTCTTTTCCTTCTACCCCTATTATTCTTAGATTTGGTCTTTTCATGGTGTCCCAGATTTCCTGGATGTTTTGTGTTAAGACTTTATTGGATTTAACATTTTCTTTGACCAATGAATCTATTTCCTCTATTGTATCTTCAATGCCTGAGATTCTTTTTTCCATCTCTTATATTCTATTGTTTATACCTGCATCTGTAGTTCCTGTTCGTTTACCAGATTTTCCCTTTCCAGAATTCCCTCAGTTTTTGAAGAAGGATGCTTAAAAGAAACCCCCACACTAGCTCAGAATTGAATATAATTGAGGGTTATTTATTTAGGGGTAGACTCACGGATCGCAATGCTCTGCTCGAACAGGGAACAGCAACCAAATACTGAATCTGGAAAAGAGAGACCAGATGCACACTTTATGTCAGCATATATAGTATAAAAGGCCATGCCCAAGTGGGTGGGTAACTTAAAGGCTACCGGTGGTAAAAATTCCTACAGCACCTCCCCCTTTTAAGTAAGAGAGTTCTAAGCCCAATACAAAATTATATACAATAAGAACAAATATATCAAGCAAGAAACGTGATAAATGTTTCAATCCTATCCTAATGAGTTTAAATCTTGTATCATAGATAAGTTGGCCAAGTCATGAGAGGAAAGTAACTACAACTATCAAGTCTTCAACTCCATCGAAGATCCGAGAAGGGAAATAATATTACTTGAGTAAGCAGGATGTGTAATGTGCAACAAATGACAGAAATAACTGGCTACCTGGGCAATCACCCAAAGTCTGATTTTCAATGTTGGAGCAACCAACTTTTGCTAAGGCCTAGAATAACTGACAGGCCATTTTCAGAGACAAGAAAAATTTCAAAACCGTCTTACCCTTTGTGGGCAAGGTTTGACAGTCTTTTTTCTTGTGTCGTGCTTATCCTGTCTAGACATCATGCATTTTGTCAGTGGTCGATGCCTGGGCAGTTCCTTGCCCCAAGTCCAGTTTTGCCAAGAAGAAAACAAGCTCCAAGTAGAGTGTCTTTGTTGCTCAATGTTCTCTCAGGAATAGTTTGGTGCTACTAGAACAACCGTGTCTCACTTCAACAGAACCTAAGTTATTTAAATGTCATATTCTACAGCTCTTTGAAGTGGTTGAAGATTACCTATCTAAGCAGAATACAATCTCTATGTATCTAAAGAACCTGATTAGTCTAACGTTGACAAACATAGATTACTATTGATCCATAATTCTTAATACCTATATAACTTAAAGACTAAGACTTCATATTAGAATATTATACAATAAACAACTGTGTAACAATGAGGACAATGACCTCAAAATGTAAGCAGTGGATAAGTATGTTGATCAGAGGTAGAAATATACATTGCAATGTGATAAATATATCTTAAAATCGTATCAATATACAAAAATGTTTTAAGCAGAGGTAGAAGCATACAAACATACAATATGACAAAATAACTTTGTTTAGATATACAAATATTGTATACAAAAATAGGAATATATTCAGTATAATTTAAGTTTGTACCAATATACAAGAATCTATACCAATGTAAATTGCCTATAAATAATAGCTCACAATTATTCACTCTATTACTATTATTATTATTAGTGTGAGTAAGCCACACTAATTTATTATCCCATCTAATTCCCCCACCCTTTTTTTCACAAAGAGATCCCTGAGTTTACGTAATTTCTCCCCCAACCCTCAAACCTATGCCAATTATAATCAACTCCTAAATGATGTCCCTAACCCTGAGGACAAACTTTGTTGGGAGAGGGGATGTAGTCTTCTAGAATTACTTCGAGCTTTCATGGGGGCGATGTTCTTTCTATGGGATCCTGTGAAAGTAAAATGCTGGTTAAGTTCCAAGATTCCTTTCTGGTATAATTGCAAATAGTCTCTGAGTATTTGGTAGGGTTTTTCTGAGGATCCTATTTGGAGTTCTGGCCAGATCGTTGTAAAAATGTGCACCATTTCAGCTAACCAAGTTGAAACCATCTTGAGCAGCTGATACCCCAAACAGGTCTTATAGTAGTGCTATCAGCATCAGGATGTCATATCAACCAGACAGAGTTATTGTAGTGGGGCCCCGTCTTCTTCCTGGAAAATTCAAAGATTACTTCAGGAAAATTTATTGTTAATTGTGGAAAACTTAGACATTATTTATGTAGACATATAAACTCAATTAAAGGCATGTTGAAGACAAAAATAGGTATGAAAAAAGTAATATTTTCTTCTAAATTCTTTTTTCTTTCTGTCCCATGTCATGGTTCCTGATATGAGACAGAAACTCTGAACTTTTATTTTAACAACATACTTGGATTTAGAGAAGGACATTGTCGAACTCCAAAGCCAGCTTTGATTTTTAAGTGAATCATGATATTATTTTAGTTTATGTTTTGAGATTCTTACCCTCAGATGGCATGTCGTCGTAAGTCATAATTCTCTTTGCTTGATGATCCTACCTGGATAATTACCTTTTCCTCCTTAGGCATCTAGATGTCCAGGGTCTCTTGACTTTTTGAAGATGTGTATTTTCCTAAAAAGACAAGAACAGAACCCTTCCCCAACCCTATATGCTTTCCTTACCACCTGTATGGTTGTCACTGTTGTGGATGAGCTGTCATTTCTCTTTCTCAGGAGATTTCTCTTTTTCAAAGTGAATCTTTATTAATTTTGATGCTATCCATAGTTTTATTTTCTCCTGTGGAAACAAGAGCAAAACCCCTTCCCCAACATAGCACATCTCCTGGTTTCCATTGTGAGGTCAACACGTCCTTGAAATACACAGGCTGATTTAATTCAGAAGACTTTACTATTATCCACTGTCTCTCTGCTGCTATTGTCCCTTTCTCATTAGCGTTAAGAAAATTCAAGGTTAATAAAGCATTATGTGATCTATTACTGGGATATTTTCTATTCCTTTCTATTTGTTTAACATATCCTTTATAGTTTGATTTGATCTTTATATAACTGCCTCTCCTGTAGGATTATTTGGTGTACCTGTAATATGCTTAATATATTAACAAGCAAAAAACTGTTTCATTTTCTTATACACATATGCTGGACCATTATCTGTCTTTATTTGTGCAGGTATACCCATGATGGCCATAACTTCTAATAAATGTGTGATTACTGAATCAGCCTTTTCTGAGCTTAATAAGTTGCCCTTTGAAATACATGTTTATGGTGTGGTGTACATATTTTAATTTACCAAATTCCATAAAGTGGAACACATTCAACTGCCAGGTATAATTCCTTTGCGTACCCTTTGGGTTACTCCCTGCAGGCAATGGTGTTTGGTTATAAAAAGAGCAAGTTGGATATCTCTTTATAATCTCCTTAGCTTGTTGCCATGTAATGGGAAACTCTTTCTTTACACCTTTGCTACTGACATGATGTTTTTAAATGAAATTCTGAGACCTACAAAATGCTTCCAATCAATAATTGACCAATTTCTGCATTACCTTGTGCAAGAGGACCTGGCAGACCCATATGGGACCAGATGTGTGTTATGTACATAGGACAAAGCCTATTCCTGATTTTGGCTTGCACCTGGGTAAATAATGAAGTCAATTCTGTATCATCTAGTATAAATTTAGTGGTTTCAATATGCAAAACAACTCTTTCTGCATATTGTGAATTCGTAACTGTATTAAGAGGTTCTTTAAAATCCCATAGCACCATGAGAGTAGCATATAATTCTGCCTTTTGAACAGAATTATAAGGGCTTTGTTCCACCTTAGCTAATTCTTCTGATTTGTAACCTGCCTTCCCTGATTTACTTGCATCAGTATAAAATGTATGGGTTCCATTTATTGGAGTATCACGTACAATTGGGGGAAGAATCCAAGAAGTTCTCTTTATAAGGTTAATTCTATCTCTTTTGGGATAATTGCTATTAATTCCTCCCAAAAAATTAGCACAAGCTCTTAGCCATGGTTCATTGTCTTCCCATAACTTTTTTTTTATTTCTTCAGTAGTAAAAGACACTATAATCTCTGCTGGGTGTATACCTGCTAATTGACAAAAATCTCAATTTACCTTTTATAATTAATTCAGATTCTTTTTCCATATAGGTTTTTAATTTTTACTTGGTTTATGTGGTAAGGAAAATCCATTCTAAGATAATATCATCCCTGTGCATTAAAATTCCTGTAGGAGAAATTCTAGAAGACAATATGGCTAGAATACAACTAAGATTTGGATTCACCCTATCCACATGTGCCCCTGTAATTTTTCCTCAACAATTGTCAATTCCTTATCTGCTTCACCTGTTAATTTTCTGGGACTATTCAAGTCTTTATCACCATCTCAGGTTTTGTTTAAATGAATTATTAGACCATGTGTTATCCCAAAAGCCAGTCGTAGACTGAAAATGTTTCCTAACAATCTTTGAAAGTCATTAAGAGTCTGCAACTGGTCTCTCCTAATTTGTGCCTTTTGTGTTCTAATTTTCTGTAAACCTATTATATAACCTAGGTAATTAACAGAATCTCCTCTCTGTATTTTTTTCAGTGGCAATTTATAATCCCCATTTTGGCAAAACTTTCTTTACTTCTTTAAACATTCTTTCTAAAGTATCTGTGTTTGAATCAGATAGCAAAATATGATCCATGCAGTGGTAAATTATAGATTTAGGAATTTTTTTATGTATTATATCCAATGGCAAACTTACAAAGTATTGGCATTGGGTGAGGCTATTGAACATTCCCTGTGGAAGACAGTCTACTGGTATCTCCTAGTAGGTTGTGAATTACTATAAGTAGGCACTGTGAAGGCAAATTTTTCTCTGTCCTTTTCTTATAAAGGTATAGTGAAGAAACTGTCTTTTAAATCAATAACTATAAGGGTAATAACTCTATTACCCTTATGGTAATAGAGAAGGCAGAGGAATTCCAGATTGTAGAGGTCCCATAGGTTGAATTACCTTGTTGACAGCTCTTAGATCTGTCACCATTCTCTATTTACCAGATTTCTTTTTAACAACAAATACAGGAGAATTCCAAGGGCTGGTTGATTCTTCAATAAGGCGAGCATCTAGTTGCTCTTGTACCAGCTGTTCGAAAGCCTGCAGCTTTTCTTCATATGGTTTTTTTCAGTTACGCCTTTTAAATATAGGGCTCTTAGTACCTCTGAAGGCTTGTTAGTTGCTTTCTGTTCTTGTACAGCCTAAATGGCTGGTGACCTTTGTGTATAGTTCCTTATAATATCCTTCCCAGAATTATGAGTTCCTGGAACTGCAGGAATGTTAATCTGGGTATTCCATTGCTGCAGAAGGTCACAACCCCATAAATTCACTGCAATATTAGCACATATGGCCTCTGCTTCCCTCTATGGACTTCTGTTGCTAAGCAGTCAACCCATCCTGTGTTTTGTTTAACTTGAGATTTAGTTCCAATTCCTAGTAATTGAATATGTGCCTCTTGAAGAGGCTAATTTGGATGCCAAGATTCTGGAGTAATGATACTCACGTCTGCACCTATGTCTATCTAACCAACAATTACAATACAAGCACTATTAGCCTTGGTCCTTGATCATTTATAGAGGTTTGCCAGAATATACATTTCCCATTCCCTATCAGAACTTTTGATTTATTCTCCATGTTTTTTCCATCATCTATAATACTATGGTCTTTTACAGAAGGCTCTGGAGTTTTTAATTTTCCTGGTGAGACATGTCCACAGTGACTGGGAATGATTGGACCACTTTTTGCTTGGGGATCTGCAAGAGGCCCCTCAAGGAGTTTCCAATGGTATCAGGTTGCCTTGTCTGTCTTTTGTTGATCTGCATTCATTGGTTCAATGTCAGCCTTTACCATACCTTCTACATATACCTGAAGGCTGAGTCCTCCTATTGCCTGAAGGCTGAGTCCTCCTATTCTTGCCATTCCCAGAGGAGATATTATTCCTAGGAATTCCTTGTCTACAATCCCTTCTCAGCTGTCCTATTATACCACAATTAAAACATTTGGCATTTTGATGTCTCCTCATTCCTTTGGAAATTGCTTCTCCTACCCAGGATTCAGTATTATAATCAAATGTCTCAATGTTCACTGTATGCAGGTTCCATTCATCCATAGGTGCTGATCTAACCTTTAAAGGCCCAAGTATCTTTTGCATTCTATGTTGGCATTTTCAAAAGCCAGAGATTCAATAAGTACTCTTCTAGCATCTGGGTTTGTTATTCCTATTTGTACAGCCTTAGTTAATCTTTGTAAAAAGTCACTAAAGGGTTCACTCTGGCCTGTTTAACCCTGGTATATGATTCAATTTGTTCTTTTGGTTCTTGAATCCTGTCCCAGCATTTAAGGCTGCTTTGTGGCATAGAGACAAGATTTGTTCATCGTATAGAGCTTGAACCTGTGGGGTCAGTATAAGTACCATCACCAAGAATTTGATCTTTTTGATTTTCCCTGTTTAAAAATTTTAGCCTCTTTACTGAAATAACATTTAAACATCACTTGGGGCCCATTATCCAGGACTGCTGAAACCAACTGAAGCCAGTCATGTGGTGTCACCTTAATGCTAGAAGCCCATGTCTTTATCATCTCCCTAACAAATGCGGAATGCAAGCAATACGTTACAACAGCTTAATTTCTTTTAGATCATTCATTCCTATAGTATCCATCTACCTTCTTTGGATCTTTTTTGGACTTTAGAACTTGATGCTTCATCAGAGTAAATTACAGGGTAGGAAGCTAAAACTCTGGGTCAGTCATCTCTGACAGCTATTGGCGATGTTGAATCCTGTCCTTGTGCCTTGTTTTCCTGTTCATCAGCTCCAATAATTTCTTTCATCATTTCAAATCTTTTTGCTATTGTCTTTTGTAAAGCCTGAATCTTCTAGCCTGTATATATTTCTAGTGATTTCATTGAGGCACCTAGCCTCTGGTCCTCTTTCTGCACATGTGATTCCAAGGTCTGAAGTTTCTCTTTTAGAGATAACATCTCATCCATAGACATCATTTGGGTAGCATACAGCTTGCCATCATGGAGAGATACTCTATCTGCTAACCTATCATAACTTTTTAACAAGTTTTGATTTTCAAATTCAACAGTATGAATTCTTTCAGAATTTTCAGTACCTTTTGACATGGATTCAATTTTGTCTTTCAAATTAATGTTATTCTTTTTAATATTAATTTTTTTCAGGTAACTTTTGATTTTAGATGGTATTAATCCTGTCAACTAGCTGTTCATTATTAGTCTGTAAAGACTGTATTGTTCCTAAAAGTGCCATATTCTTCCTTAATGATAGAATTAGCAGGCTGCTAGGGGTAAGATGGGAGAGGGAAATGCAGGGAATGTGCTCTTGGGCTTAGGGCCTAGGGATTGGGGCAGTTTAGTTGTGAGATCAATTACTCACCTCTTCTGATTGGTTAAGGTGGTGTTTGTATCTCTAGTAACTGCTGATCTTGTGGGGGGTGTTTGGCCAGATGGAGGGTGATGGGTTCAGTGGGTTTGGGCAGCAGAGTGGGTTTTGTAGGTTACAGTGTCCAGTGCATGTTAATAGAAGTGGAACATCCTGCCAACAGGACTCTTCCTTGCTAGCTGGCTGCTGGGAATAAGATGGGAGGGAGATGGGTAAGGAAATTTTTTTTTTTTTTCTGAGACAAGATTTCTCTGTGTATCCCTGGCTGTTCTAGAACTCACTCTGTAGTTCAGACTGGCTTTGAAATAAGAGATCTACCTGCCTCTACCTACTGAGTGCTAGGATTAAAGATGTACCCAGATTTCTTTTTGGATTCTTATTTGCTTAGTAGGTTAATTTCTATCCTTTGACTGTTAGTTTGTGGATGTTCTTATGAGTGTTGTGGAGAGACCAGATAATTGTATCTTATTTTTAGTTTAATCTAGCCACCTAGACTACATCTTTTAAATGATGGGTTATGGTCATATGTCTTTAATACTGTTATCAAGAGGGATTTGATAGTTCCTATGGATTTGCTGGTCATTGTTCCACTTAGTCAGATTATAAGTAGTGTTTTCTTATCTTATTAGTATTGGGTGTTTGGTAGTTTGTTGAACACAATGTGTTTCTTTCTTGCTATCCTTTGTTCATTTATTTTCCCCACAAAATTAGTTTTTCCCATATTGTCATGGATGAGATTGTCTGTCTTCTTTCTCTATGTATCATATTCCTATTAAGTACTGATTTTAGTAATGCTGGCTTGTTTGGTGTGAATTGTCTTCGTGTTTGATTTGAAATAATTTAACATTTCTATCTATTTTAAAAATAACTTTTTAGTTATTTACATTCAGGTCTTGGAATATCTCATGTCATACCTTTGTGTTTTAAGGTTGATAATGAGGTTTGATGTTGTTCTGTTGCTTGTCTTAAGTGAGTTACCATTTCCCATTTATTGCTTTTCATATTGATTCTTTGATTTCCATTTTAGATATTTTGACTATGATATGTTTTAGAGAGGTCATATCTATTCATGTCTATTTGAGTTTCTAAATGCCTTTTGTGTTTAGATGTCCATTTCTTTTCCTAGTTTTAGGAAAATTTCTGCCATCATTTCACTGAATAAATTGCATATGCCCTTAGTCTTTATTTCAGCTTCTTCTTCCACATGGTAAATTCTTAGATTTGTTCTCTTGAACTTATCCTAGAGTTCTTGGAAATTTTGGTCATGCTAATTAAAATGCACGTCTGAATATATTATTGTTTTGATCTTCTTCTCCATCGCTGAAGTTTGTTCTAGATGACCAAATTTATTGCTGATAGGCTCTGCGGTTTTTTTATTTGATTGATGGATTGATCTTTATTTCCAACACTTTTTAGTGTTTCTTTTCCAGAGTTTCAGTTTTCCTTGCTCCATGCTTTAATATTACCCTTTAAATTACTGAGCACTTTCATCAACTTTCTCATCTGGGTCTTGAGTAGATTTCTACATTTTGTTTATTTGTTTGAGTACTGTGTTGCTTTTGAATATATGACTGAAATCTCTTCTGATGTTTGCTTTCTGGTACTAAGGAGTTGGGAACTTCGGTCAGTGGCACAAGAAAGTGCAACAAAGAAACATACACAGAGGTGGGGAGGGACAGTCCTAAGAGCCTGTTTCAGGCATGATACAAGCTAGAACAAAACAATTATCATAGTATAAAAATCTAGAGTAAAAAGATAAAAATAAGGATAAATAGAAGATGTTATAACCTTAGTCATTATCCTTCCTAGTCTATATGATGTGGCTTCTCTCTCCTGGATTGTCTTCTGTACCAATATCTCCAGGTGGGGGAGGTGGGGAAGGTTACTAATCTCAGTAATTCAAACAAGTTAGATTTTTATGTCTATATTAGGATTTTCCACAATTCCCCGGATTGAGAATTATCATCCACTAGTTACAATTTTGTTTCTGAAGATTTATAGATTGTTTTTTTCTACTTATTGAACTTTCTGTGCCTAAGGCTTTGAGGAAATGTGGAAGGCCCACTTACTTGTTACAGGATTGCTTCTTTTGGCAGCATCCATTGGCTGTTCCATGCTCAGCACTTCACTTTTCCCATTCCCCGTGTACCTTGACCAGGCAATAGGAGGGGTAGTGACTTCTCAAACTATTAACTCAGGGTATGTGGAGAAACATATCTCAGCTTCAAACTCCTGTGTCTCACTTCTACATCTGTCTCTGCAATCTATGTTCCAAGAGCCATATTTCTGGTTGTTTTATAGTATATCCAAACCTTGGTTGTGTCATTTTAGCCAAGTTCCTCTCTCTGTAACTGTTTCTTCTTATGGAATTCATAACCAGGAGGAGAAAATAACTACCTGGCAGGTCACTCTAACTCTGGTGTGGCAGTATGATGTAGTTGGGCACTGGTTGGTGTATAAAAGCAATTTAAAAGAGAAGTGATGTTGAAGACATTGGGGTGTTATAAAAACAAAGGTTTGAAAAAGAAGAACAAATAAAAACAAAGACAACTAGAGGTGAATCATGATTAATAAAAACTCAGAGACAGAAATTGGGGTTCAAATTGAATATCTGAAAAGCAAAGCAGCCAGCCACTGGCTCTTACCTCGACCTCAGTCAGAAATGGCGATCCTGCCTCCAGGAATCTCAGAATGAGACTGAGACAGTTTTATATTTCTCTCTAGCGCTAGGATTAAAGGCATGCACCACTGGAATTAAAGGCATGCTCCACCCAGTTTCTACGTCAAACTAGTGTGGCTACTGGGTTTAAAGGTGTGTGTTATCACTGTCTGGTATGTAAGGCTAACCAGTTAGGCTGTTTTACTCTCTGATCTTCAGGCAAGCTTTATTTATTAAAAAACAAAATGAAATGCCACTACATAGAAGAGATAGGATATGTAAAGAAAAGCCACTTGGATGTTTTAATGAGTAACATAATTTTTTACCTTTTCCACACTTTTTTGTCTTTTCAGGCATATATTAACCATCTTTCTAACATTGACAATGGCTTTAATTTCATGTGTGCTTTTGAACAAAAGAATAATCTTAGAATTTTAAATATCTACTCTGAAAGTCTATCCTCACTTTTATTCTCTTCAATAGAATACAGAACCATTAAGAAATGCTACATGGCAGAGATGGGGAAAAGACAATTCAAGACAGTTATTAGATGCTTCAAAGGTAAGATTTAGCCAACATTTCTACATCTAGTAGGAAAAGTGTGCAAGCCCATGGAACATTTCCCAATTTATGCTGCATATTTACTACTTAGTTTACATTTCTCAAATACTTTCCCTTTTCATGATTTTCATAAATACTGGCAGGAAGGTATGTTTCTACTAGGAATGCAGAAAGAAATCTTGGTATTTTTCTACCACTGCAGAAATCTGTCTGAGTCCCTTGAGATCAGTGCCAACTAGAGCAACATTTTCAGAAAACTTTTATAAATGTAATGGCAGCTTCTTGACACTCAAATTTATCCTAATTTATATCTGATACGTGGAATGTTGCCATTTTTTACGAGTGTAAAGTTCCTTTACCTTAGAAGATTTTCAGATAGCAGAATGTCAAGGGATTTTAAGCTTGTTAGAGCCCCTGGGATTAGTGATGCTGAGTTTAAATTTTGATGAGGGTTATTTTTCATTGTTAATTTACATGAAAGATATCTTTCATAATTTTCACTGCTTCAAAATAAAATGTGTAAAGTTTCATGGTAGAAAAAGAACAAAAAGTTAGGAGACGATCTGCATCCTAAGAACTTTATTTTCCCCTGTTTAACAGTTATTTACAATTTAGGCATAAAGCTTTGTTCTAATTTGTGCAGAGACTGTATAAAGAAATTTATTTTCCACTATTAAATTGAATTTTAATGTAGAAAATATGTTCACCCATTGTCCCGGATGCCACTAGATTTTTTTATATTTCAGTCTTCTGTTTTGTTGAAGACCTCATTATCTTGTGTGATATTTGCTAGAACCTTTGCTAAAACTTGTTGCTTAGCCTTTTAGAGGAAAAATGTCAGAAAAAGATGCTGCCAGAATAAAAATCACATTTTGATGTTTTCTTCTTACAAAATGCTATTGAGAGTGTTGATCTAAAAATCGATAACACATTTTTGACTATTACTTTTTGTGTCTCACTGGTAAGAATAAGAAGGCACTTTTGCTTTTTATGATTCTATTTTCATATTTGTGTTTGTAAAGAACTATGCTTTTGTTCATTAATTATTGATTGTTATGAATACTGCAAAACCATCATTAAATCTATTTACTTGATTTGGTATTTTTAATCATGAAGACTTTCAGTATTAAAAAATCTAAATGTAAAGCCTAATTGTCATTATCATGTTAACTTTTACATTTTTCTAAATGACTTTAATCTTGTTAACTGTTACATTTTTCCAAATGATTTTACTTTATGTAATCTCTGACTTTAGCAATGACATTAAAGCCTTTGAAAAATTTTTAGTAGGTAAGATATTATGTAAGGCTACATGGGAGAGTGTATGTAGCTTTTATTTTGTAAATGAACCTAGAAAACACTGAAGCCTACCTTACCTTTATATAAGATACCATGGTATGTAGCATAAGAGGTAAAAAAAAATCAAAAAAATATTGTTCTTGATCTTAAGAAATTTTCTGTGCAGTAGAGCAAACAAAAACATGTATGCAAAATATTAGAGCATAAGGTAGACTGACTATTAAGTTTTTAAAATACTTTATTTCTAAATATGTATGTAAGGGACAATAATAAGATTAAGGACCAGTTGTATAAAGTTAATTTTATTAATTATAAAAATGTATATAAGGAAAGCAGGTGAGATATAAATCTTTATAATAGCTTTGCTTGCTTGCTTGCTTATAGCATAATGAGTGACAGTAAGGAAGTCAGAATGAAGTAAAACTGTAATATTAGGTAAGTCACTAAAAGTAATTTTAAAAGCTATTTAGAAAAAGTAAGTGAATATTTGTTATATTTAAATATTCCTTGTATAAACTTAGCTATATGTTAATTCTGGAAATGTTTTGCTTTACTATGCCAGAGTTGACATAATGCCTTTGAATTTATTTTAGTGATAGATTAGATTAAGACATCTGAAATTCCATAATAGCTAATAACTAGACTGCTTGGTATTATTTTTACCTAGGCTCTTCAGGCATGGCCACTGATAGAAAAGAGAACATGTTGGCATGGGCACGCAGGAGGAGGACTACACACAGACCCAAAAGAAGGGGTAAGAGTGAATACCAAACATTTCTATATCAACTTTAAAAATTAATTTTAAAAGGAGTGAATGACAAGTACCTGGAAATTCTTAGTGATTATTGTACTTGAGTAGAAAATGTGTCCATAAGATTATCATATTCTAATACTTTTTGATTGGTTCATCTAATGATACTTTCTAATACAAAAAACCCTATATAAATTGGTGAATATTATATAGATGAGATTTTCTATGACTCATAGCAAAAATTCATGGTTGACTGAATTAAAAATTTTTTTCATTAACTTAACTGTTCTATTGTGGTTGTTTTTACTGTTGCTTTGGCTTGTTGAGACAGAGCCTTGCTATGTATTTCATTCTGGCTTCAAACACAGGATCTTCCTGTTTCAATCTTTGAAGCACTGGTTTATAGACATATGCTACCATGCTGTTTTAAATGTTTTAGTTCTCTAAAGTAGCATTAACTGACTTTGTTATATACCATAGCCTTATAAATATAGGTAAATTTTGTTTAGCAATTATAATTTGTGTGTGCAGGTCATTGTTTTGCCTGTATATACTTAGATCTTAGAATGTCAGTTCATGGTAAATCTATCCACATGATCCGATTCAGCTATTCTTGATATCCTTTGACATTATCATTGTTATTATCCTATAGACATGTTAATCAGTAGAGCCACTGAAATAAATAGACTTATTTGGACTATACTTGCACTATGTGAGTGAAAATGTCGCCAGAGTACTGTTACATATTTCTCCATCTGTTCCTTTTCTTGGGGCTTGCCTCAACCTAATCTCTCTCCCTCTTTTTTCTCCCCCCCGCCTCTCTCTTCCTCTTTGTCTCTCCTTCCCCTTCCCCCCCTCATTTTTTTTCATATAGACATATTATATCTCTAAGTAGCAATGAGTTAAGGAAAGAAAACTTTATGCAAAGAGCTCTGTAAATTATGGGTGCTTCGTAAATAGGAATTATTTTACTGATAGTGAATAATTGGTAAGAAAACTTTGTTTTCTTGATGTCTAGTGTTGCTCTGTACTTTCAAGTAACTCAAAGCACATTGTATTCATATTTCCATTTCTGTATATATCACTAGCCCTTATGACTGTCTTTAGAATTAACACAGTATAATATGATAGAATTTTTAAAAATTCAGCCAAGTAGTGATATTTGTATATCCATGTGTTACTCTTTGGCATGAGTTTTCCAGTTTTCAGGATCATCTGTCACTAAGGACTCTTAAGGATAGTTGCTAATAATGCTCTATGATTGAAAATATGTTGACTAATAAAGGAGAAGTCAGCCACTTCTCTTAAGCTCCAACTAAACAAGTATTTTATATATGTTGTATTATTGAAATGTGGAAAATTTTTCTCATCTAATGATAAAATTTTGATATTGGTGCATTTAAAAATGATGCAGGATAAATTTTAAGTATTTTTTTTAGATAAAATAGAACAAAGCAATCATAATCATAATTTTTGTTTTGGTCTTCAGCTTTTTTCTTTTGTTATGTTTGTATAACTTGAATTTTGTTGGCTAAATGGAATCATAAAATAATAGGTTTTAGTGGTCAAATGGAAAAGAAAAAGAGACATAGCATATAATTATTGTTGAGAGCCTCAGTTCTAGAACCACATAGGATTTGAATCTGGGCTCCATCACTTCCTAATGGAATGACCTTAAACAATTTTCTGAAACTCTGGATGCTTCAGGTTCTTCAGTAAAATTGAGTTAAAAAACATACTAGAAGGAATTTAAATGAGTTAATTCTACTCACCATGTTAAAGTTACTAAATAGTGATCAGTATATAGGAGGTGCTCAGTAAATATTAGGTATTGTTACAGTGTGAAATTGTAAGACCTTCCTCAACCACAGTGCATTCATTTATAAAGTATATGTCTGGGCCGATAGAATGACTCAGCATGTAAAGTTGCCTGCTGTTGAGCCTGACATCCCCTGTGTTATTCTTTGGCTCTTGTGCATATCGTTTGCACACGTGCACAAATACACATGCAGTAATAAACTTAATTTTAAAAGTTTATGTTATGTACTTGCTAAGTACCAAACTTTATGCTACATGTGGGAGATATAGTACTTAACAAGACAAAGTCCTTGGTATCTAAAATTTAACTGTTGAGATGACAGAATATATAAACCACTAGATAGAATATTTACTAATAGACTATTTACTAGCATAACAAATGATAGATTTTGCAGTGAAACTAGCTGAAACATATACAGCTTGATTTTTTCAAATTTATTTCCACTTGTATATTCTTTGCAAATACTGCTGTTAACAATTGCCATCTCAGAATATATTTAAATGATCTATTTATCTCATGTGGCTGTCATAAAGGGTTTGTGAAAAAGGAATGTTAGTTTCAGTGCTTGAAAATTTTGCTTTTAAAAATAGACGAATTGTTCATTTTATAATAAAATATTGAGATTTTTAAAGATTCAAGATTTTTTTAAAATGATTTGTTATTTCTATATGAATGTGTGAATGCATACAGGCATGCATATGCCATGGTACACATGTGGAAGTCAGAAGATAACCTCATGGAGTGTGTTCTTTTCATTTTTATTTGGTGTAGGGGATTTATCACAGATTGCCAGGACTGTGTGGCAAGCACATTTACACACTAAACCCTCTTGACAGCCAGGATTGGAATCTTTACTCCTACATTTAAATGTTTAGTTAGGCCTTTCTAAAGGAGAATCTATTTGTTCTGTATGGTCTGGAGAATGATGGGTGAGTTCATTAAGTTTATAACAAGCCACAACAAAAGACTAGATGGCAGTTCGAGAAATGGCTCAGTGATTAAGAGCACTGACTACTCTTCCAGAGGACCCAGGTTCAATTTCCAGCACCCACAGGGCAGCTCACAACTGACTGTAATGCTAGTTCTAGGGGACATGATATCCATGGCAAACACCATAATGCACATAAAATAAAAATAAATAGGACATCAAAAAATAAATGACAAGAAGGAAATAGGTAGGTATATAGGTTCATAGATGATCAATAAACATTTATATGCACATACATAAATAGCAAAATACTGTCAGATCATGTTCATAACATTTAGCAAAAATCAACAGGGAGAGCCTGTTAAGACAGGCAGCTGGAGTTCCCAATAGAGAACATTGTGGATAGAACAGAGTGCCCACTCAGGTGAGGCTATAGAGTAAATGAACAGATAGTAATAGATAGAGATATGGCATCAAATCAAACACGGTAGCCAACAAAAACCAGTTAAGGAAGTTGAGGCAGTCAGCCAGAATCCTGATTGAGCTTTCTTTCTGTGACTGAGCTTCCCATGGCTGAGCTTCTGGTATCTCTTTCCCACTGCAGGCATTTTTATATCATGGGATAAACAATAGTAACCTCTGTTGAAAATAGCTTACCTTCTAGATGTTTTCAAGGGCACAGTGTTTTTTTTTAATTTTTTTTTCTTGGGCTGTTTTACTGTTTTCTTCCCTCTACATCACAGAGTTAGCAGGGTCATTCCCCTTGGATGCCTTGGAGGACACTTGACACAAATAAGTTTGGGTCTGAAGTGTGTATGTGACTCTTTTTCTAGAGACGACTTCTCAGTGAGATAAATTAGCCTGTGACAATTTAGCGGTATAATGTTCACCACACGGTTAGTGGACTTAGTTTGGCTTGTTCACTTAATAAGGACAAAATGCAAGCCTCGATAAAATGACTACTTATTTTTTACTAAATGCTATACCTCATAGTCTGTTATATTAGAAATACTTCCACATTGCTTGGATATAGTCTGAAGCCTGTGATAATAAGAGGGAGATGAATGCTTTCTAGAGCAATAGGAGAGCATTGGCCTTAAATCTTGATATAACCAGAAGATATGAAAAGGCAACCCGGAGTAATGAAAAGTGGAAGATTGGAAAAATACTATCTAAGCTTGTTAAACTTAGTGTAACAACAAACAGTGGGAAAGAATATCCGGACAATACGGGGAGTGCATTTTCTGGCTTTGATTTCAGAAATAATCAGGCAGCCTAAGGATCACTTTATCAACTTGACTTACTTTTGGGATAAAAACTAACTAACTGGTGTTGCATGAGGAGGAGCCTGCTTGTTTTTCCCAGCCACCCAGCTAGCTTACACCTGAAATAACCACACAGAAACTGTATTAATTAAATTACTGCTTGGCCCATTATCTCTAGCCTTTTATTGGCTAACTCTCACATCTTGATTTAACCTATTTCTATTAATCTGTATATCACCACAATGTCGTGTCTTACCCGGAAATATTCAGCATGTCTGACCTGGCGGCTCCATGGCAGCTCTCTCCTGACTCTGCTTTCTTCCTCCCAGAATTCAGTTCTGTCTTCTCTGCCTACCTAAGTTCTGCTCTATCAGGCCAAAGCAGTTTCTTTATTCATTACCCAGTGAAAGTAACACATAAACAGAAGTAACTCCTACACCAGACTGGCCAATGTGAACATCAATCTGCTTGTTAGTTACTTTTTATATAAGTTACTAAATAGACTATCAAGTACACCATCTCATGTGCAGGATAATCTGTTTCCTCAGGTCCTAATCACCACTGCATAAGCTCTTTATTGAGAATTCAGACTAACAGACCTTAGCAAATAAACCCCAAGGTAAAGAGAAAATAACAATAATTACAAAGCCTTTTCTGACAGTTTATATTTTTCTCTCCTATTCCAAACTCATTACAGTTATAATAATGTAGGGGGACTTCTCTGCTTGCTCTCTGGAGCTTTCTGTTAGACATCTACTGAACTTGCTTGTCTTTGACCTAGCTTTTATCAAGTTGCTGTTATCTCTAACAGTACTGAAGTATCTGTTTTAATTATTCCTTTAATTGAAGTTGCCTTTTGCTTGCGTTGAGAAGACAGTTTTCTTCCCTGAATGGTTTGACTGTCCCTGAAGTAGTCCTAAATTAGTTCTTTAGGGAGATGACATTCAGCCTATATGCTAGATTTTACAGAGCAGATACTAATCCAAGTTTTTTGAAGGATGGGGGTGGGGTGAGAATTTCTTTCCTCACTAAAAGCTTTATCTGTTGGTAGTTTATTTTCATTCAGTTTGATTCTGTAAGTTAGTACATTTCTTGCTTTTAAAATTTAGGGATATTTGGGGCTGGAGATATGGTTCAGCAGTTAAGAGCACTGGGTGCCTTCCAGAGAACCTGTGTTTGATTCCCAGCATCCAAATGTGACATCTTATAACTGTCTGTAACTCCAATTTCAGGGTACCCAACACCTTCACACAGACATATGCAAGCAAAACACCAATGCATATTAAATAAAAAGAAAAATTTAGGGGTATCTGCAAAACCAGAATTCTTAAATTCTTCATCATCAAAGGAAAGGACAATTCTGCTACCTTTGTCCAAATACTATTTTCTTATTTCTTATTCTCATTTTGTCAGAACTCAGTGGGCTGCATTCTCTTGAAATGAATGAACTCCTGGTGGAAGCATTTGCTATTTGTGCTTGACAACTTCTTTTTGCAACCAATACAAAGCTGCCTGAAAAGCAAAATACATATAGAATTTATTAATATCATTATACTTAATATCTGAACATTTTCCTACATGAATTAGTTTAGATGTTTTGATTCTTAAATTCTTGTGCCCTTTCCATAGTTATTAATTATAGGTCTTCTTTTATAGTACATTTTATCTTAAGATTTCTCTCCTGCTGGTCACACTGTTACATTGAATACTATTCTATCTATGAAGTATCATTTGTGGCTTTACAGTTCTTTCTTAACTCATACACTTCCACATTTACTTATGCATAATCCCATGTCCCATAATGAAGTTTTGGTCAGCAAGGTACAGTGATGGTCTCTTAAGATATAATGAAACTAAAAAATTCCTACTTCTTAGTAAGCACATGTCTGAAGAGGAGAAAAGAGAAAAGAAAAACAGGAGGAAAAGGGGAAAATGTTCCTTCACTGGGATTTCATAATTAAGGGAGAAGAGGTCATGGATTTAAGAGGGAAAGGGGCACAGAAGAAGTTGGAGGGGAAATGAGGATGTTGTAAATACACTACTTGTGTATGAATTTCTAAAATCTATAAAATACATAAAAAATGGAAAACCTTAGGGATATGAATATGGCTCACTGGGTAAAGTATTTGATGCTCAAGCACGAGGACATGAGTATAGATTCCTTGCACCCATATTTTAGAAAAGCTTGTGTACCTATTACCCCAGTGCCATTGAGTGGAGACAGGAAGATCTTGACTCACTGACTAGCCATTGTAGCCAACTAGCAAATCGCAGGTTCAGTAGGAGAGATGACTCAGAGATTAAGAGCATTGTCTGCTCTTCCAAAGGTCCTGAGTTCAATTCCCAGCAACCACATGGCGGCTTACAACCATCTGTAATGGGGTCTGGTGCCCTCTTCTGGCCTTCAGGCATACATACAGACAGAATATTGTATACATGATAAGTGAAAAAAGAGGCACCATCTCAAAAAAGAAGGTGAAAAAACAATTAAAAAACTAGAGATAACTGGACATCAACCTCTGGCTTTCCCATGTGCTTACACACACCACATACACCACACACACACACACACACACACACACATACTGAAAAACATGCACTGTAATGTCACTATTAGAGATAAATATTATGGTATATTATCTCATCAGAAGGAAGTTTGTGATAGAAGAAGAACTAAACCAAACTACTGTGAGCACACTTCTGAAAACAGTAACACTCTCCCAAGAAGAACCATAAGAAAGTCCTTTTGGAGATATTCCCAAGGCAAAATTGTCATTGTGGGAGATGACAGCTCCATTTGTCTGAAGATATTTCACTGAGAGGAGATAAAGAAAGTGGAGGACAGTGATATTGATGATCCTTACCATATGTAGGCTTGGATCAATGTATATCGTTGTGTATTATTTGTATATTTAAAAGCTTAAAGTTAAAGTATAGTAAAAGGCTTACAAAAATGGTGTAATATCATTTGTACAGTTATTAAATGTGTTAAACTTGGCAGAAGAACACAATGGAGGAAAAACTGCTTACCTGATGACAGCTAAAAAGCTAAGAAATAAAGAAAGGGAGACTGGGAACTAGATATCCCCTCTAAAGTCATGCCTACAGACACCTAGGGCCCTTAGGCCTTGCCTCGTAATAGCTCTTTAATCTTTGAACTTATCAATAGATTATTCCATCGATGCAGTTAGTGTCATTATATTCTAGTAATCTCAGTAGTACCACTAACTGAGGACAAAACTTCCAATACCAGAAATCCATTACCTCATTTTGAGTTATTGACCATTGGGGTGCAATATACCCCTCCAAACATTATAGGGTATTGCTGGTGATTGCCCCCCTAGAACTTGATATTAAGATCCTGTTGCTGAAGGAACCATATACATATATCATAATAAAACATGGAAAAATCTGCTCTGTTGGAAGCCTCATTCTTACTGACTAGTGTTGGCAGGTAGGTACTATGAATTCTACCAGAGGAGACAAGTAATTATTATGCTTGCCTAGCTGTGAACTCTCTGAGGTACAATAATCACTTGCCTGGCAAGATGTACTCACTAGTGCAATTTGGTATAGATGTTATGGAAGTAACCAAATACTTTTTAAAAGAGAGCTTTGACGTCCCTTTGAAACCCATACTTGGCAATATCAGTAAGGCCAAGAAACTGATTAGATAGGTTTTGGGACTTCGGAGAAATTATTCTAAAAAAAAATGAACACATTGATGTTGTCATAAGTCACTGCATTGCTTAACACCCATCAGAGAAGCTTCTTTTTGCAGCAGATGACAGTTAAAACAGAAACCTACAATTAGTAAGTGTGCAGAAAGATTAAGAGACATCGGAAGGATTAGCTCTAATGGGATGTCTATATCACACCTCTTCTCTCAAGGTTCAGTAATCTATGCAGAAAGTGGGGCAGAAAGAGTATAACAGCCAGGAGTGTTAGCTGACTTCAAAGAAATTGTTTTTCAGACATGGCAAGGCAATTTGCACATATAAACTCACAGAGATTTTGACCTACATAAACTCAAGGCATACCAAGTCCCACTGTGGAGGACCCTCCACATGAAGTCCCATCCTTAGCTGAGAGGGAAAGTTAGTTTTCTTCAGTATAATGTTACCTGATATATCAGCCACACCCCAGGGCAGGCCCCATACCCAGGAATAGTCAGCTAAAACATTTAGACAGGGCCAGTTTCTTTCTTTCTTTCTTTCTTTCTTTCTTTCTTTCTTTCTTTCTTTCTTTCTTTCTTTCTTTCTTTCTTTTTTTTTTAAAAAAAGAGCAAGAGAGAGACACACACACACACACAAAATATGAGCTTGAATAGATATAGGGAAGTGTGGGGAATATTGGTGAGGAGTTGGGGAAGGAGAAGAATATAATCAAAATACATTGTATCAAATTCCCAAAGAATAAATCAAAGCTTTTTAAAGGCACAAAGCTTTTTAAAGAAATCTCATTTTCTTCTAAGTGGGGGCTTAGGGCACATTCCCAGGTCCAACAATCTCAGTTATCTAGCTGTGGCTACATATCCTAATGAGCTGTGAAAAGAGAGTAGTAATGGGGAAAAGTAGTGAAAGGAGGTTTAATGAATACTTTGGGAGCAGAAGCAGTATATTCAGGATACCGACAGAAGCTTTAGGTTTGACTAGAGGAAGAATTGCAATGAAAAGCAAGAAGTATGCATAATAAGTTGTTTGAGTTTGATTTGGTTGATCATTGTCTCAGTTTTGGATCTACAAGATTGTCTGAAGAAGTTGTTACTAGTATCATTACTTAAAGTGATTCATCTGGTTCTCCTTAAATGATTGTTTTATTTCAGGGTACAGCCTCACCTTTATGGACAATTACCCTCATATGAGGCTGTGGAATGGTCTGTTTCAAGCATTATTCTTTCTTAATCCAAGGTTACTATAGGTTTAGGACGATGAATCTAATGTCTGTGTCTTCAACTTTGAAGGAGGATGAGCTGACAAAGTCTTAGGAATCAGAGACAAAGTGCAGGAGACATAAAATGATTTTAGGATTACCCAACTTTCATCCTGTTTTCAGTTATCCTATGGGCCCACATGAAGATTCAACACTTTTTTTTTTTTTTGCTTTTTTCCTTTTTTAAAGTAAAAGCAGCTTCTAAGTGCCTGTTAAGACTCAGCACTAGTTTTGCAATGTAATGAGGCTTAAGAATCATTTCCATGTTTTAAATTTGAGGCTATCTAGCTACAGGAAGAAGGCCACATTGGATGCAGTCTCTTAGTGGTGGAGGAAAGCAGATGCACTCCTACTTTCATAACCTTTTAAAATACATTTCTATAACACTCAAGCTATTGCTCTCATGTTAGGGTCATCAGTACTTTTTGTTTTGATTTTTTATATTTTAGATGGAGTCTTGCTAGGATACCTAGGCTAGTCTACAACTCCTGATTCTCCTGCTTCTACGTCAAATATTGTTTTAAAATACTGCTTCTAAATTCCATTGTGAACATTATTTTAGAAAATGAATTTTATCGTTCTTGCTTATATGTATAAGGAATTCTAAAAGAAAAACTGTTAGAATAGCATCAGTTACTTCAGCAACATCTACCCTTTCATTTCCTTTAACTTTTACTTGATTTCTTTTTCATATTCTCCCATCCAAGTACTAACCAGGCCCAACTCTGCTTACCTTCTGAGATCAGGCAAGTTTGGGTACATTCAGGGTGATATGGCCATAGATGCTTTTCCATATTCTATTACACAGTTACTCCTTGGGGTGGGAGGAGAAGGAGGGAGAACTGGGATTGGTATGTAAAAAAATGAATGAATAAATATTTTTTCATCTTTTAAAAAAATCCCTTTGTTAGTGTGTGTATGTGTGTCTGTCTGTATGTATGTGTGTCTGTATGTATGTATGTGTGTCTGTGTCCCACGGGATATGTGAAAGTCAAAGGGCCACTTGTGGCGTCATTTCTCTCCTTTCACCATATAGGTTCCTGGGATTGAACTCAGGTGTCAGACTTAGTGGCAAGCACCATCTCACATTTTTTCAAAGACCAATTTATCATCATCATCATCATCTTAATAATTACATTTCCAAACATTTCTTTAAGAATGTGATGTTAAAAGGGTATGCATGCTATTGGCATTATCCACTTATACTCAGCTGAGTTGGGGTGACAATGCATAGTTGATATGAAGGTGATAAATTAGTCTCAAGTTACTGATCTTTTTTCTTGCTGTAGATAAAGCCCATTTATTTTTCAGGATTACTACTGGTTGTCTAATATGAAATAATGGGTGCCTTTGGAACGTGGTATATTATCTTTTATGATCTATATGAAGATCCCGAAATTTATTTTCTGTGGTGCAGCAGGAATATGTTGTTTTACATTTTTTTTTAAACTGTTTCTCAGGCTCTAAAATGCTTTTTTTTGATTTGGTCTCTACTTTTTTAAAAAAAGACATTTTTCAAACTTTATAGTTTATCTAAACTCTAACTGAAGTCATGTCCTTTACAGCTTAATGGACTCATAATGCATGATTACACAACTTCAGAACCCATTTTGTTAAATGAAGTGGTGACATTTTATGCACTATTAAGCCTACTAGAATAATTTTCCTGCTCTTAGCCGTAACTTCTCTGTGTCCTTATTGAAAAAAATTTTGGGGTGTGTTGTAGAAGGTTTTGACAGGAGGGAATGTTTCTAAAGATATGTGGAAACAGGACCCTTTTTCCATTACTCCATCAAGAAAAATAAGGCAGACAAAACTTGTGAAATGGAAAAGTAGTTGAAATGCCCTAGTTTGTGTTATAATGCATTAAATTATATTTATTTTGTGAACGTTTGATTGGAAAAAGCGAATTTTAAAATCACTGCCTCATTCTGTTTTAAAATGCCTTACCAGTTATGAGTATGTGTGCATGTATAAAATAAAACATGGGAACTAGACTTTTTTTTTCCTTATTAAGGATTTGAAACAGCTCAGGATGGCAGTTCTTCTCTTTTTGTATACTATGAACAGTTTTATGTCTGTTACTCTTTGCACAATTAACTGTCTAAAACACAAGTAGTTTGCTGAGCTTTATGAGGTTAATCATAATATAAAAGTACCCTGTGTTTGTGATATAAAAGTACCCTGGGTTTGTTGTATGTTAGCTTCTGCCCACTCATTGCTATACAAATTTACTTTAAATTGTATAACTTTTCTCTTTTTGAAATTAATTTTTTCTTATTACATATGAATATAAACAAGTAAAAAGAATATAAAAATTTATCAGCTATTCTCTACATTTGAACTACTATTATTAATGTGTTTATGTTATTATGTAGCATGAATAATAAAAACCCAGAGACAGATATTGGGGTTCAAGCTGAAGATCAGAAAAAGAAAGCAGGTAACCACTAGAGAGACCTGTCTCCACAAATCCTCAGACTCTACACTCCCCTGAGTTCTCGTCTCTTCCCCTTTATATTCCTCTCTCTGTCCAGCCATAATACTTCTGTCTCCAGCTCCCTACTGCTGGGATTAAAGTGTTGTGATCCCAAGTACTTTGTGGGAGCTCTGTTTCTATTTTAGACAGAATCAATCTTGTGTAACCCAGGGTGGCCTTGAATTCATGGAGATCTGTCTGCCTTTTTCTCCCACGTCCTGGGATTAAAGGTATGTGCCACCACTGCCTGGCCTGTATGGCCTACTAGTATGGCTGCTTTGCACTCTACCCTTCAGGCAAGCTTTATTTATTAAAACATAAATAATATGCCACTATATTTTCCCTTACTTGTCTAAAATAAATAGAAGGCTATAACTAACATAGGAAAACTATATACAATATATAGCGACAGTAAATACATCAACAGTGTCTAGACCATTTGCATTTAGCAAATGCAGAGAAAATATTCCATATCGATCCTATCTTGGTGAATCCAGCATTTTGCACCTTATTTACTTTCTATCATAACTTGCTTTCTGCATCTGATAAATAAGGAAAACTGTAACTATCTAGTCTTCAAATCCCTCAGAGACCCATGAAGGAAATAATATTTTAACTGAGTAAGAAGGAAGTGCAAGTAAGCAACTTCCAAAAAATGTGAAAAAATGACCGAAACAACTGGCTGCCTGGTCCAAAATTCCTCTCCAACATTGGTCATCTTCAGCCTATAGGACTAGCATATCTGAGAGCTTTTCTGTGAAGCAGAGTATTGTAACAGTGTTTGGCAGTCACGTTCTTTTTCTGTTCTGCTTGTCCTGTTAGGGCAATATACTGTCAGCAGTTGAGGCAAGAGCATTTTCTTGCCCAGTGGCTTACTTTTTGCCACAAAGAAAGTAAACTCCATGTGGAGTTTCTTGGATGCCCATTTTTTTCTCTGAAGTAAATTGGTGTTGTAAGAATAGACATGTCTCACTGTCATAAAAAAAGAACCTATGATATATAATCATTTTAAATATCATATTATATAGGTCTCTGAAGTGTTTGAAGATGACCTGTGTATCTAAAATATATCTTTGTTTGACCTTGATAACATACTTAATATGACTACAAGTTCAATTATAATAGGTGATTAACTACTAACATGCATTTCCTTAATATCCTAAATATTCTTAATATCCTAAACAGTTGGTAATAATAATTTTCACCAACTAGAAATTTGCATTGTTAAATGAGTTGTATAGGTACCTTGAACAAGAGTAGAAATGTATGTACGGTATAGTCTATCAAAATTAATCTCAAATTTGTATCGATATACAAAATTTGTATACAATATACAAAAATCCAATCCAATACAAAACATTTAAAACTAGTAGTTGCTTTTTAAAAGTAGATGCAATTATCTACCTTTTTATCTTATAATATCTATATCCTACATTTTTCTTTTCAAAACAAGAACCTTGGATCTGATTTCCTTTGTTCAGTTTTTTTTTCCTGACCATTACCATTGGATACAACTTGTATCCAATCACCCTAAACAATGACAAATATCCATAACCCAATGAAAGACCAAAGACCACCCACCCTACCTCTTGGGAATGTGGGCATCATTTTTTTAAATTTACTTCCTGTTGTCTGGGGGATCTTTAGGGGATCTTGAAAAGAAAGATTTAGGTTAATTGTCTAGTCCTGGGAGAGGTAGCTGTGTCAGTTGTCCAGTCTCTGTATAATGGGAAAATGCAGGGCTTATTTCAAGTTCTAGCTGGAGTAGTCTATGTAGTCTGTGAGGCTGGATCATCTCAGTTAGCCACCTTGAAATTGTTCTGAGCAGTTTGTAGTTCAAAGCCAGTCTTTAGATGTGTTTTTTAGCTTAGTGGTGTTTTCATAGTCTTGGAGGAATCATCATTGTCGGGCCCCATTCTTTTAGAGACTTCAAAGGTCCCAATTAGGCATGCTCATGGTTCACTGCATAAAACTGATAGAGACTCAAACCCAAAATCATGTACAGAAGGGTAGATGAAACCTTTTTCTAGAATTAGGTAGTACTCTATATGATCATTAATATCATGACTAAAAGTTTAATATATATAATTTTATAATTATATATATATTAATCTTATTAATTTTATACCTTACGAAAAGCTGTTAAAGAGTCAGTATAAAACCAAAGGATTATGAGGTTAGTAGCAATAAAATAGTCCTTAATTATTGTTTTTCTTCTACCCCCATATCAGGTGGCTCTTCTGACACGAGACAGAGATTTTGAATTTCACTTTAATAATAAACATGCTTGGGTTTGGAGAAGGAGATAGCCACACTACAAAGCCAGCTTTAATTTTTGATTGGACTGGGAATATAAAATAGAGCATTTGCATTATATGTCTATAGAGATCAGCAAAAACAAACAGTTGGGAAAATTTATGAAATTTTATCCTGTTGGGAATGTGATATACCAATAAGTCAATTTTCTCGAGACATATTTCTGGATGATTTGTTCTTTTTTTTCAGATGTCTCATTTGTCCAGAGGTCTTCAGATTTTCATAGCTGGATATCTTTATTCTCCTGAAAAGAAAATACGTTTTCCAACCCTAATTTTTGGGAGATTCTCTTTAGCAAGTTATATCTCATCAATTGAAAAACATTTCTTAGTTTTATTAGTTAGTTTACATTAAATGGCTGTGCTGTTTGATGAACTATAATATCTTCTAATTAAGAGATGTCTCTTGTTCAAATCGAATCTTTATCAATTTTGATGGTATCCATAGCTTTTCTTCTGTGGAAACAAAAGCCAAATCCCTTCCCCAATGTAAGACATGCCCTGGTTTCCATTTTGAGGTCAGTATATCTTTAAAGTATATTGGCTGATAGTTTTTTCTACTATCCAGTGTCTCTGTACAGTTGTGTTTTCCTTTCTCATTATCATTTAGAAAATTCAAAGTTGATAAAGCATTATGCAGTCATTTCTGGGGGGGTCTTTATCATTCCTTCCTGTTTATATAACATATCCTTTAAAGTTCAATTTGATCTTTCTATAACTTCCTGACCTGTAAGATTATGTTTTATACCTGTAATGTGGTTTATATTATAATAAGCAAAAAAACTGTTCCATTTTCATAAGGAAATATGCTAGAACATTATCTGTCTTTATTTGCACAAGTATACCCATAATGGCCGTAACTTCTAGCAAATGTGTGCTTATAGAATCTGTCTTTTTCTAACTCAGAACAGTTGCCCATTGAAAACCTGAGTAGGCGGTATCAATGGTATGGTGCACATATTTTACTTTTCCAAGTTCTATAAAATGGAGCATATCCACTTGCCAGATTTTATTTCTTTGAGTACCCTTTGGGTTACCTTCTGCAGGTAATGGTGTTGGCTGTATAAAGAACAAGTAGGACATCTCCTTATAATTTCCTTGCTTGTTGTCATGTGATGTGTTTGGGGGCCAGCCTCGATAAAAATACCTTCTTCCAGAGTGGAGGCATGGGAATTTAGAAATATAGTAAAGAATACAAAGATGCAAATGAAAATAATAAACTGCAGAAACATGTAGGATAGTATAGGGAGGGAATTTTTCACCCGTGTTAATTTTCAACTGGTTAATACACCCCTGACCCCAATAATGTAGGAGTTAAACAAAAGACTTAATTAACATACAAATTGAAAGTCAAGGGGCACATTGCTCAAGCCCTTGGCTCACTCCCTTGACTCACACCCTAGACCAAACACTCTGTAGGCAAACGACTCCCTGGTTTGAATCTCAAGTTTTTTTCCATAAAGGGAACAGGAACTTAGTTGGATCCTTAGACTTTTGTTTTAGGTATTTCCTTATTTCATGAGCATGAGGGCTGGCAACTAACCACACCTGTTGACAATAGCCTTGATAGAGCAGAACTCTGAGGTACGACTAGTTGGGACTTTTGTTCCAATTAGAAGCACAATAACCTTGAATGAACTAAAAACAAGTCCCAAACTCTCTGACCTTTGGCCTCTTTGGGCCTCCAACAGTAATGGAAAAGTCTTTTTTTAAAACCTTTGCTATTGACATATTTAGGAATGAGACGTTCAGCATATTTCCAATCAATAATTGATCAATTTCTGTATTACCTTGTGCGAGAGGACCTAACAGACCCATATGGAATTGTTATGTATATAGGATGTGTTATGTGCTGTGGGATAATGCTTCTGTCCACTGTAAAGATTTGTCACTTATGTTGGCAGGAAGTATGGTTGGGGCAACCAGACTAAGAGAATTCTGGGAAGAGGAAAGGCAGAGACACAGTCACTAGCCAAACAAAGAGGAAGCATATAATCCTGACTTTTGGACAGAATGATTAAGGGCTTTGGTCCACTTAAATTTTCTGATTAGTAACCTGCCTTTCCTGATTGATTTGCATCAGTATAGAATGTAGGGGATCCAGTTATTGGTGTGTCCTATACAATGTGAGAAAGGATCCAGTTAGTTCTCTTTATGAGTTGAATTCTCTTGCTTTTGGGATAGTTGTGGTTAATCTCTTCCAAAAAATTACTACAAGCTCTTTGGTAGGGTTCACTTTCTGCCCATAATTTTTCACTTTCATCAATATTAAAAGGTACTATAATTTCTGCTTGTTATATTCCTGCTAATTGACGAAGTCTTAATTTTCCTTTTAGAATTAACTCAGAGATCTTTTCCACATTAGGTTTTAATTTTTGACTTGGTTTATGTGGTCAAAAGATTCATTCCAAGATAATATCAGCCATGTGATTAAAATTCCTGTAAGGGAATGTTTGGAGGGTAATATAACCAGAATGCAGTTAAGATTCAGATCCACAAAAAAAAAAAAAAAAAAAGATTCAGATCCACCTGATCCACATATACCTTATGTAATTTCTCTTCAATCAAAGACAATTCTTTTAAGCTTCATCTGATAATTTCCTAGGACTATTTAAGTCCTTGTCACCATCTAAAGTTTTGTTTCAATTGATCAGTTCATCAGGTTTTATCCCAGCTGTTCTAAAGCCTGCAGTTTCTCTGTTGTTAAAAGCCATTGCTTAACCCATACAGGTTTATCTGTCAACCATTTTAAAGGTAAGAAATTCATGAATGTTTCTTTGAGGCCCTGTATGACTTCGGCAAATGATTCATTCTTCTTTCCTACTTCTTCATATTTGGCCCAAGCATTCAAAGCTGCTGCATGGTAAAGACCATCATATAAGGGTTGCTTTTCTATAGTAGCATAATCTCCTCTAAGAATATGATCTTGGGAGATATCCATACCTCTAGTTTTGCTCCATTGTTCAATAGTCTTAACCTCTTCTCTGAACTAGCTACTTCGTTGTAATTGTGGACCAGGCTCTAAAACAGCTTTGACCAAGTCTATCCAGTCTTTAGGGATAATTCTATTACAAACTGACTGTGAGTTTAACATTTGCTTCACAAAAGATGAATGCATGTCAGAAGAGACTATTGCTTCCTTGAATCTCCTTAAATATAACATTGGCACAGGAGTCAATTCAGCTCTTATGAGACCTCTAGCATTTGGCAATTCCTACAAGGTCACTGGATATCTTAAGGTTGGTTGTTTGAAAACCTTAGGCTGTTCCTCACTATTCTTGTAATGCAATGCTGAAATTGGTTCTCCATTTAAATTCGTCTGTCTGAATTTGAATATCTCTATGATCTGTTTTGTTAAGTTTTTCTAGAGCCTGCATCTTAGCACACAGATTAACCAATATTTTTAATGATAAAACAAAAATGATAATGCTGACACTGTTTACAATTGACATTACATAAATCCCATCTAAATTAGTTATACTCTCATTTAATCATTCCATTTTCAAACTGTGTAGCATATTATTGTGCAGAGACTCAAATCCCTCCTTTGTAATGGATTTCCCTATTTATTAGTGGGAAAAAACTCTCCCTTTTAAATAATGCCTTCCTTTAAGAACTCCCAATTGTCTTACCAAATCTGCCTAGGATGCTGGTAATGATGTGAGGGTTATTGCTGCTGCATAGAACAGTACAAGCTTGACTGGATTTCAAGGCAGCTAGCTAGTTTGGCAGCAGCCCAAGAAGGGGGTTCAGGGAGAGCCCACCAGGAAAGAAAAATGAAAAACCTAGCTGGTAGGATAGTGATTCCAGCTACATATAGCTCCAGCCTCTGCCTGTGGCTGTAAAGCCACAAAAAATGGCTTTTTCATGAATTTGCACCCCAAGTGTTGGATGCCAGATATAACATGAATAATAAAAACCCAGAGACAGATCTTGGGTTTTTAATTTTGTTTCTATCAAAACGGCCCAGGCATATAGCTAAACATTGATATAGCTAAATTTTTGTTTCTTTATTCAGTATTTTTAAAATTTTAGTTTACTCTGGTGTAATGTTTCCTTTTTTAATTAAAATTTCATTTTTTCTCAGCATACAAAATAATAGGTTTCATTATAAGATTTTCATATATTTATGCCACTGTAGGTGGCTTGTACTTGTTCTATATGAACTTCTATTCCCTCTCTCACTGGCTCTTTTCCTTTCACGAAGAAATTCTCCTACTATCATATGTATAGACCTGTACTCACATAACACATTTATATTTAAATTATTCATTTGAGAAAAGACTTGATATTTGTGGTAGTTGAAAAGAAAATGGCCTCCAAAGAGAGTCACGAGATTAGGAGGTATGATCTTGTTGGAACACACACACAGAGTTTCTTCCCCCTTCTTTCCATCTCTCTTTTTTCTTTCTGTCTTTTTATGTTTATTCCTTTCCTACTTAACTCCTATTCTCCCTCCTTTCCTCCCTCCCTCCCTCCCTCCCTCCCATCCATCCCCCCTTCCTCCTTCCTTTCTTCTTGGATCTCATGTATCCTACACTTGCCACAGACTCTATATAACCGAGCATGACTTTTTAACTGTTTGTTTCTGTGTTTATTTGTTTGGGCATGGTGAACGCCATGGTGCCTCTGTGAAGATCAGAGGACACCTTGGAGAAGTTGGTGATTCTCTTTTAACTGTGTGGATTCCAGGGATCAAACCCACTTCATTAGGCTTGGTGACAGGTGTCTTTACCTGATAGGCCATCTTGCTTTATATGTAGTTTCTGGCTGAAGTAGAAACTCTAAAGGAAGGAACCATGATCTATAAGAGAAAACAGAAAAAGTATTTTGATTAATGTTAGAGGTAACTTAATTGAATAAATGCTTCTGTATTGCTGAAGATGGTTTAATAGGTTTAAGGACTTGGAGGAAGGGATAGGATTATATTATTTTAAGGCGCTTTTTTTCATAGACACAGAGAACATAGCTTACATATACATACAAAGACATGTTTAGGGAACTAAAAGTCAGCCAGTACCTATTGAACACTAAAAATAATGATAATAATGATAGTATAATACATGGCTATATGTCAGGCCAAGCAGAGCCTTATACTCACTCTATGTTATAGACTTTGTTCTTTAGTCGAAGAATGATAGGATATTGCTTAAGGGTTTTAAACTAAAGCGATGTTTGATTATTGAGTGAATTTCCTAGATAGGGAATAGAATGAATACAGGGGAAAAAGTTAGGAGGCTACTGCAGTGGTTTTTGTTTTGTTTTGTTTTCCTAAGAATGATAACTAGGATCATATTAGTGATTGGAAATGGAAAGAATTTGACAGATCAAGAGAGTTTTCAGGTAAAATAGATTCAACTTGGAACACAGTGTTCAGATTATTTTTAGCAGAAGTTCTCAGAAGTGGATTTTGGGGTACAGAGGAGAGAATTATTTTAAAAGCTTGTGTTAGATAGGAAATTGCTTCCCAGATATATAATTTCAGCATTTTCCCCACTAATAATATATTTAGTGCTGTATACCCCTACCAGTAAAGAACATCTTTTTTCTTTTCTAGACATTGAGCTATTATTTTATTTTTGAGTGGGGATTGTTTCACCAACTATAATAATATAGTAATTTTAGAAAATTATTATGTATGATCTCCTATTTTGGTTTCAGAAAGTATGAATTTGGGGAACTGGAGAGATAGCTTAGTGGTCAAGAACACTTGATCTACAACCATGAAGACCTGAGAGTGGCCTGCTTTTTCATCTCCCAGTTCTATAGAAAAAGAAACAAGAGGGTTGCTGGATAACATTAACTGCCAACCTTGAGAAAAAAATGTAAATTTCAGGTTTACCTCAAAAGAATAAGGCAGTTAGGGGTAGATTAAGACAGCTGCTTCTGGTCTCCATACATTGGTGTACAAGCACAGACATCCATACATACACCTGGGCCTACTACACACACACACACACACACACACACACACACACACACACACGTTAATTTGGTTCTTACAATTCTCTGATATGGGATTGGTGAAGATCGTTTCCCATTTAGTAGGCTGTCTTATTGACTGTGTCCTTTGCTTTACAGAAGCTTCTTAGTTGCAGGAATTCTCATTTATTTATTGTCTGTGCTACTAGGGTTATACTTAGGAAGTGTCTCCTGTGCCCATGCATTGAAAGCTACTTCCCACTTTCTCCTCTATCAGGTTCAATGTGGTCTTTAATCCATTTGGACTTGAGTTTTGTGCATGGTGATAGATATGGGCCTATTTTCATTCTTCTACATGTTGACATCCAGTTATGTCAGCACCATTTGTAGAAAATACTTTCTTTTTTCCATTGTATAATTTTAGCTTCTTTTTCAAAAATCAAGTGCTTATAAGTGTGTGGATTAATATCCGGTTTTTCAATTCGATTCCATTGTTCAACCTGTCTGTTTTTATGCCAACACCAAGCTGTTTTCATTACTGTAGCTCTGTAATAGAGCTTGATGTCAAGGATGGTGATGCCTCTGGACGTTTCTTTACTGTACAGGATTGTTTAAGCTATCCTGGGTTTTTCATTTTTCCATATGAAGTTGATTATTGTTCTTTCAAGGTCTGCAAAGAATCATGTTGGGATTTTGATGGGGATTCTGAATGTATAAATTGCTTTTGGTAGGATTGACATTTTTATTGTGTTGGTCCTACCTGTCCAAGAGCATGGGAGATCTTTCCATTGTCTGGTATCTTCTTCAATTTATTTCTTCAAAGACTTAAAGTTCTTGTCAAATGGGTCTTTCACTGTTGCAGGAAGAGCCGGCTGCTCGTCGTCCTGGCTGCCCAGCTATTTTACACCCAAAATAATCACACAGAAACTGTATTCATTCAAACACTGCCTGGCCCATTAGCTCTAACTTCTTATTTGCTAATTCTTACATCTTAATTTAACCCATTTCGGTTAATCTGTGTATCGCCATGTGACTGTGGCTTACCTGCAATATTCTAACCAGCATCTGTCTCAAACCAGAGATCTGCCACTCTGTCCTTCTTCCCAGCATTGATTTCTGTCCTATCAACTAGGCCAAGGCAGTTATTATTATTCAACCAATAAAAGCAACACATAAACAGAAGGACCTCCTACACCATTTCACTTCCTTGGTTAGTGTTACCCCAAGATACTTTATGCTATTTGTACTATTGTGAAAGGTGATGTTTCTCTGATTTCTTTCTCAGCTTCTTTATCATTTGCATATAGGAGGGCTACTGATTTTTTTTTTAGTTGATCTTGTATCCTGCTATATCACTGAAGGTATTTATCAGCTGTAGAAGTTCCCTAGTAGAATTTATCATATCATCTGCAAGTAGCAAAAGTTTTATTTCTTCCTTTCCAATTTGAATCCTCATGATCTCCTTTTGTTGGCTTTTTGCTCTAGCCAGAACTTCAAGAACTATGTTGAAAGCCAGGCGGTAGTGGCGCACACCTTTAATCCCAGCACTCGGGAGGAAGAGGCAGGCGGATCTCTGTGAGTTCGAGGCCAGCCTGGTCTACAAGAGCTAGTTCCAGGACAGGAACCAAAAAGCTACGGAGAAACCTTGTCTCGAAAAATCAAAAAAAAAAAAAAAAAAAAAAAAAGAACTATGTTGAAGAGATATGGAGAGAGTGGATAGTCTTGTCTTGTTTGTGATTTTAGTGGAATTGCTTTGATTTTCTCTTCATTTAATTTGATGTTGGCTGTCAGCTTGCTGTATATTGCTTTTATTGTGTTTAGGTATGTTCCTTGTATCCCTGATCTCTCCAAGACCTTTATCATGAAGGGTTGTTGGATCTTGTTGAATGATTTTTCAGCATCTCATGAGATGATCATATGTTTTTTTTTTTCCCCAGTGTATTTATATGGTGGATTGCATTGATAGATTTTCTTATGTTGAACTATCCCTGCATCTCTGGGATGAAGCTGACTTGATCATGGTGAATGATTTTATTTGGATATGTTCTTGGAATTGGTTTTTCTATATTTTATTGAGTATTAGTTTAAAAATATGTATGCCCTATGTTTCCATGCCACTACTGAATGACTCTTTTAGTAGTATGCAGATGACAATAGATGAAAATGACAAGATGACGAAAAATGATTATAAGATATGTGTTTTTGTGCTGGGGTGCTAGCCTTGAACTTTCTGTGTAGTTAAGGATGACTTTGAGTTTCTGATCTTCCTTCCATCACATCTTGAGTGCTGGAATTGGAATTATAGACATGGTCCACTGTGCCTAGTTTCATGTGGTGATAGAAATCAGATCTGGGATCTCTTCATGTTAGGCAAGAACTCAACCAACTGAGCTATATCCCTAGTTCAGAAATGAGATGTTGTCTTTCAAATCTACATGGGTAGTAGAAAAAGGCAAGATTTCCTAAGTAAATTGGCAGAGGGTTGAAGGGGAGGAGAGAAGCAGGGATGGGAGCAGAGCAATATGTAGAGCTCAATAAAAATCTATTTAAAAAGAAGCATAGATAATTCAAATGGGAACAAAAAAGAAATGAGTGACATTGAAAAAGCAGTTGAACTTGCTTCTTTTCTCTCCAAATTTTTTTAAATAAATTTCTTCATTTATTTATTTTATGTCCCAGCCACAGTTTCCCCTCCTTCCTCTCTTCCCAATCTTGCACCCCCAACTCCCTCTGTTCATACTTGCCAATCCACTCTTTCGTTTTTCCATTTCTGTTCAGGAAAGAACAGGCCTCCCATGGACATCAAAAAAGCAAGGCATGTCAAGTTGCAGTAAGACTAAGCACCTCCCCATTTATTAAGGTTATACAAGTTGACCCAGTATGAGGAGTTAGGTCCCAAAAGCCAGTAAAAGAGTCAGAGACAGCCCCTGTTCCCACTGTTAGGAGCCCCACAAGAGGACCAAGCTACACAACTATAACATAAATGCAGAGTTCCCAGAATGGTCCTATACAGGTTCCCTGGTTGTCGATCCAGTCTCTATGAGCCACTGTGAGCCCAGGTTAGTTGACCCTGTGAGTTTTCTTGTAGTGTCCTTGACCCCTCTGGCTTCTACAATCCTTTCTCCCCCTCCCCCTTTTCAGCAAGATTCCCCAACCTACAACTAATGTTTGGATGTGGGTCTGCATCTGTTTCCATCAGTTGCTAGATGAAGCCTCTCTGATGACAATTGTGCTAGGCACTAGTATATGTGTATAGCAAAATATCATTAGGCTTCAGTGTATTGACATTTTCTCCAGTTTGGTTCTATTTTAGGTCTCTGGGTCATGCAGCCTGTGGATCCTGGCACTTAGTCAGTGTCAGGGGTATGCTTACTCTCCTGACATGGATTTTAGATTTAACTAGTCACTGGTTGGCCACTCCTTCAATCTCTAGGCCACTCTTACCCCAGTATATCCCATTGACATGGCAGACTATAGGTTGAAGTTTATGTAGCTGAGTTGGTTTCCCACTCTCTCCACTTGAAGTGTTGCCTGGTATTAGGAGATGGCCAGTTCAGTCTACATATCTGCTTTTACTAGGAGTTCTAGTTGGGGTCATCCTTAGATTCAGAATGAAAAATATGTCTGTAATGTTTTCATTCATTTTTTAGATATTTATATAATTCTGCAAGATTAAAGTTTGGCTATGGCTAGTGAGAGCTTGGTTGATAAAGACACTTGCAGCCAAACCCAGGGACCTGAGTTCAATTCCAGGGGCCCACCTGGTAGAACTAAAGAACTGATTCTTGAAAATTGTCTTCTGACCTCCATATACATGCTTTGCCTTGCATGCACTAACACACACACACACACACAACACACACACACACAAAATACACACACAGATAACCAAAATTATGAATGAATGAATATATTATAATAATTTTGTTATAATATATATATAGGAAAAGTGGCATTACTTCCTGCTTACTGCTTTGTTTTCTCTCTTCCCACAGTTAAAAGATGTTGATACTAGGAAAATTATTAAAGCAATGCTTTCTTATGTGTGGCCCAAAGACAGGCCAGATCTACGAGCCAGAGTTGCCATCTCCCTGGGATTTTTAGGTGGTGCAAAGGTAAGAATATGCTTTTTTAAAAGATACTGTAACTTTTCCTAGCGAGTAAATTACTGTCAGTGGAACATGGCCAACTTTTGGGACTTTGCTTATTTTACATAATTGTTTCATTCATTGAGCAGAAATTGTATGATACTAGGAGATTTTTTTTCTGAATCAAAAGTCTGTGTTATCTTAATGGAATTCACTCCTAAAACAAGTACATAAGATGCAGAAATATCGGTTGTAAGAAAGCATAAATGAAAAAAAAATAAGAGCCACAAAAACTGAATGCTTTCAGTATACAGACCCCTTTAAGTTTTAAATGCATGTGTTCTTTTATTTGTTCATTTTTTTCCCCTGCCCTGAAGTATTTGAGAACATATACAAAATACTATTTTTGGTTGTTCACTGTTGGTATTCAAATGTAAAAGGTAAAATATTCATACATTCTGAAGAAAAACCAGTGTATAGGTATTCAAATGTAAATGAGAATGTAGATAAAGCAAATTTCTTCTTTAAATCATACAGGAGTAAGGTAAAGTTTGTTTTATTACTGTAAGACATGATGGGTCATAAAGGATTCAAAGAAGTGCTATTCAAGTGTTGTGGTATTTTAGAGGAAAGATGGGGGGGGGGGGAACCACCATGGTGAGGAGCCAGGAAAGATCTTGCAGAGGAAATGACATCCTTTACAGTCCTGTATAAATCAGATTGTTAGATAAGTAGAGATAATTTGAACAGTGGCCTAGCGAGAACATATAGTATGTGTGCAGAAGTGCATAGCCTATCTTGGCTCCATTGAAAGGATGATACTTCAGCGGAAGTGAGCTTAGAGAAATAATATGATTTCCTAATATGAAATTCCTTTACTATAAAGCAAATAATTTATAATGTGCAAAATAAGAACTTCACTTTTGAGTACTATATTAATATGGTTAGAAGTATGCTTTAAGAAGTTAATCTGACTCTATTTTAGAAGATGGAATAAGGTAATAAAAGATTTACTCTGAGGATACATACCATCCATCCATTCATGCCTTCATATGGCAAATATTTATCAACTAGTTATGAGACCAGTGTAATAGTCTGGGTAACAAGTAACAGCAGACTGTACTGTACAGAAGTCATGGTAGAAAAGTGATTGTGGGAGGGAAAGATGCCAGAGATATTGTACGATATAATTGAGACATGGCAACAGATTGGTTATTAGGAGTGAAATAGTAAAATTCAAAGGTGATGTTAGGAATGCAAGAATGATAATGCTTTCAACAGAAGTAGGTAGTAAGTCAAATCTTGTTTGTAAAGTGACAATTTTACTTTTGGACATGTTGAAATGCTAGCAGAACTAGATAGAGAGCAGTACATTCAGTGCTGCAAATTGTGGGGCAAGCTCAGGAGGCAGGAAGATGTTGGAGAAGTAAAGAGATGACAGTAGAAAGATTACAAATTAAGTTGATTACCAAAGAAACAAACAGAGGGCAGAACTTACGTTCTACACAAAGGAAACAGTAAAGTAAGTAATTGAAAAGATAAAAGTAAAACCATAACCTAACTCTTTATTTTTAGTTCTTCTTTCTCAGCTGTGAGCTCTGTTGAGGACCCTCCCACTAAATCTGACCCATTCCTGAAATAAGTGTGTTCTTAAATCAGGCTATTATGTAACAGATCATGAGTCCATACTTCACTGTATTTGTTTAAGCTGAATAGAGGGCTATATTAGCGATTAATTTGGTAGATAATGTTGAAATTTTTCACTTTTATGTTCATTTTAGCAGTGTTGGTTGGTGGATTATCTTTTACATACAAATTATTAAGGACAAAACTGATTCTAAGCTCTTATGCAAGGCAAAATTAATGAATTGGCCTTTATTTCTTCATTAGCTGAATGCAAATACCTTGTTAACAAGTAAAAGGCATGGTTTTCTGGACTTTCTTGAGAATTGAAGAGGGCAGGTTAGAACATGACTAATTAGTCTAGCTATAGGGAGGAGTCTCCAGTAATGACATTTACATTAGGATTTATTTTTAGTGTATACCAGTCCTTCAAAAATACAGATTTCTGTTGCTTGGTGACAGGTCAATATCAAGGTGTGAAATCTAGCTAAACTAACATAGTTGTAGATTAAAATATTTTTAGAATGCTAATATTTGGATCTTCACTCAACAACTAGAACTCATAGAATGGAAATTGCTGTTCCAAATTCTTTTTTTTTTTTTTTTTTTTTTTTTTNNTTGGTTCCTGTCCTGGAACTAGCTCTTGTAGACCAGGCTGGCCTCGAACTCACAAAGATCCGCCTGCCTCTGCCTCCCGAGTGCTGGGACTAAAGGCGTGCGCCACCACCGCCTGGCCCTGTTCCAAATTCTTGCATATTAACTAGAAGTCAACAAAAATGTACAGACAAACTCTTTTAAGAGTATGTTTGGTTCCTATTAGATCTGAAAAAGGAGGAGATTGGTGGAAATTATGATGAGTGCCTCTAGAAAATAGCATATAGAAAACACTTCTCTTTTTCTTAACTTTTTAAAAAATTGAAAACAGACTCTTCTTTTGTAGAATACCTCCCAACCAGTTTCCTTCCCTCAACTTCTAGCACTCCTCCACTTCCCCTTTAACCCAGGGCAACTCCCCTTCCATTTCCTCTTCAGAGAAGAGTAGGTCTCTAAGAGATGGAAGATAGCTAGATAAAACAAAACAAGATACAATAAGACAACACAAAAGTCCTCTTATGGAGACTGGACAAGGCACCCCAGTAGGAGGAAAAGAGTTTCAAGAGCAGTCAAGAGTCAGAGACTCCCACCTTATACACACAGAGGACCTGGTGCAGACTCATGCAAGTTCTCTGATTGTGAACCCATTTGAGCCCTGCTTAGTTGATTCAGTGGGCCGTGTTCTCCTGGTGTTGTCCATTCCCTATGACTCATAAAGTCCCTCCCCCCCATGGGGTTCCTGATGTCCAAGGGGAGGGACCCAAAGGAGATCTCTAATTTAGACTCTTTCTGCATAATGTCTGGTTGTGGGTCTCTGTTTTCAGAGGGATGACTGTACAAGGCACCCATCTATGAGTATAGGAGAATATAATTAGGAATCATTTCATTGACTTTTTTCAGTTGTGTTTGGTTCTACCTTCTCTGGACTATCCAGTTTCCGGTTCCTGGCTATCCAGGCAGTGTAGGGCATGAGATTCCTCTCATGACATGGGCCTCAAGTTATAGCAGACATTGGCTACCCCCACATGTTCTGTGCCACCATTTCCCCAGCACATCTTACAAGCAGGACAGATTGTAGGTGGAGGGTTTTGTGAGTGGGTTGATGTCCAGGTTTCTCCTTCCATACTCTGTACAGTACCATCTCACACTTGAGACTAGAATGTATGGGTGACGGCTGCAAGCCCCCACCAGCTCAACATCTCTGAATTTGTGTTCATTAGGGTTTCTATTGCTGCAATGAAACACCATGACCAAAAAGCAAATTAGGGAGGAAAGGGTTTATTTGGCTTACAATTTCATATTACTGCTTATCACTGAAGGAATTTAGTACACAAGCTCAAGCAGGGCAGGAATCTGGAGGTAGGAGTTCATGCAGAGTCCATGGAGGGGTACTTCTTACTGGCTTGCTTCCCTTGGCTTTCTCAGCCTGCTTTCTTCTAGAACCCAGGACCACCAGCCCAGGGATGATACCACCCACCATGGGCTGAGACCATCCCCATTGATCATTAATTGAGAAAATGCCTTACAGCTGGATCTCATGGTGACATTTTCTCAATTAAGGTTTTCTTCTTTAAGGCACCCTTAGTTTTTGTTTCAAATTGCATAAGAGTAGTCAGTACAATATTCTGTGAGCTTAGTGGAAGTTGTCCTTGGCAATGACCTCCACGAAATACACACACAATGTCAATGTTCAGACGGTGACCTTCTGTCCTAGCATCAGGCTGGGTTGTTTAGAGATATTCTTGGGACCTCCCTGGCCAACAACTCAACCAAATGTAACAATTTCCACCACTGGAAACCTTGCCTGGCTATAAAATATGATCATTTAGTACTCCATATCACATTACTTGGAATCCTCACTAGGGTCACCCTCATAGATTCCAGGAAGTTTCCACTGTAATAGGTTTCTATTCACCCTGAAATGCTCCCCAATTTCAGTCATCTCTCCCAGTAGCCTCTCCTTCCATCCCTCACTATACCTGATTTCTCCTGTTTTCATTCCCACCCACTCCCAGCTGACCCTCAGAATCTATTCTATTTCCCCTTCTTAGGGAGATTTATGCTTCTCTCCTATACCTCTCTTCTTTACCTAACCTCTCTTAGTCTGTGGATTATAGATGGTTATCATTTACTTATTGACTAATATCCACTTATAAGTGAATACATACTGTGTTAGTTTTTCTGGATCTGGGTTACCCCAGGCTGATTTTTCTAGTTGCATGCATTTGCCTGCAGATTTCACAAAGTCATTATTTTAACACTGAGTAGTACTCCATTGTGTAAATGAGTTTATATATCCATTCTGTTAAGGGACATCTAGGTTGTTTCTATTTTCTAGGTATTATGAATAAAGCCACAATGACTATAACTGAGCAAGTGTCCTTGTGTTTGGATGGAGTGTCCTTTGAGTATATACCCAAAAGTAGTATAGCTGGTTATTGCAGTAGATAGATTCCCAACTTTCTGAGGAACTACCATATTAATTTCCATAGTGGTTGTGCAAGTTTATACCCCCACCAGCAATGGAGGAGTGTTCCCCTTGCTCCACATTCTCACCAGCATGAGCTGTCACTTGAGAAAGAAACTTCTCATTTTATGAGGAATAATTTGGGGTATTAGGGCATAGTAGTAGTAGCAATGACCATTTGAGATAATATTTTCCAGTTTCTAAAAGCAATTAATCTTCCAAATATTTAAAAAGTAATGATTGTTTTCCTTCTTAGCTGTTTTGTTATTGATATGCAAAGATGGATTGCTGTACCTTTTCATCTCATTATTTTTCTTCAAAACTGATTATATATTTTAACTTATGAATACTGTGGTGGTTTGAAAAAAATGGCCCCCCACATTGAGTGGTACTATTAGGAGATGTGGCCTTGTTGGAGGAAGTGTGTCACTGTGAGGGTGGGCTTTGAGGTCTCTTTTTTTTTCAAGCTTCCCTCAGTGTGATAGTCAACTTCCTGTTGCCTACAAGATATAACATTCTCTGCTCCAGCATGCTACCATGCTCCCCTTCATGGTCATAATGGACTGAACCTCTGAAACTGTCAGCAAGCCACCCTCAGTTAAATGTTTTCTTTGTAAGAGTTGGCTGTAGTCACAGCAATAGTAAACCCTGACTAAGACAGAAGTTGGTACCAGGAGTGGGATTTTTTTTTTTGATAGGTCTGACCATGTTTTTGTTTGGGGAATTTAGACTTTGGTACTTTGGGTTATGAAAATAGTGGGATGCTTTAAGCACTGCTTAGTGGGCCATACTAGTAAAAGCATGGAAGACAGTATTGCTAAGAGTTATTTGAACTGTCCAGGGCTCACTCAAGAGGTTTCAGCGAAGGATGTTAGTATGTTATCTAGAGATTATCCTTGTGATATTTTGTGGAAGGAAGTGGCTCCATTTTGTCCTTTTCCAAAGAGTCTGCCTGAGTTAAAGTGAAGAGTTTAGATTAATTCTGTTGGAAGAGGAAATCTCAAAACAACTTAGTATAGACTTTTTTGTGGTTACTAGTGTTAACTCTAATAAAGTTATATAATGAAAAGGAGCAAGCTGAGCAAGGAAAAAATATTTGTGGAGAAAATGAGCCCCAGAAAGTGGAATGGAGCTAAGTTCTTTGTTCAAGATGATAACAAATTAAGAAATGAAATAAAGGGAGTGGTGACCTCAGGACAAGATCCTACCCAGCTATATTTCCAATTTGTAGAAAGGAATTAAAGAAAAGTTTACAGCCAGATGTGGTGATGCACCTTTTTAATCCCAGCACTGGGAAGGCAGAGACTGGTGGATCTCTTAGTTTGAGGCCAGTCTAGTCTAAAGATCAAGTTCAAGGACAACCAAACTTAGGCAGTAAAGGAATGTAGAAAGCTGATAGGGATATAATTAAACAAGGGGGCTAAGTTTCAGCCCCTGTAAGCAGCAGAAGTTGGCAGCTTTGGCCATGTGGTTCTGCCTTTAGAGTTAAGGATAGAAGAAACAGGTTATAGAAGTTGCCTCCCCACTTAAGGACAGTCACTGAGGCCAGGCATGTGTCAGGGGTGTACCCGGATGAAGGCCTAGTAGAGAGCAATTGTGTGATGTTGAAGCCTGAATTGCCTTAGAGAACCCCAGATGTTAGAGATGCCACAGTCATGGGATAGCTGCTGAGGAGAGCTGCTAATAGGAAGTGAAACCAGCCCAATACAAAGTAGTCAACAAAGCTGAATAGAATTGGAGATGTGGAGAGCGTTTTGGCATGCATAGTTTGAAGTTTGCCCAGCTGGTTTTTAGTCTTGCTTTATTGGGTCCAGGGTGGTGCAATGATGGGAGACAGACCACCAAAGTCTATTAAACCAGAACCAAGCTTTATTCCTGAAAAAGAAAAAAATTCTCAATGGGGCACACAAATCTTATCAGTTATACCTGTGACCATAGCCATATATCAGGCTTCTGGAATTCTGACAATGGGGGCTGATCTTTGCCCTCTTCTTATGGTAAAATCAAGTACCAAGTGAAGGTCAAAGAGTTTTTACAACGTTGAGGTCAGGCTTAAAGTCACATCACATTTTAAGTTTTACAACTTTTGGTTATAGGACATTAGAATGTTAATTAGGATATTTGTGAAAGCCACTTTTCACTGTCCCTGAAAGAATGCAAGACAGAGAGTCAAGTGACATAGGGGGATAGTTTAAAATTAAGGGAATACAAGGAGAGGGTCCCATAGTGTTAACAGAAACTAACCATTATCTGCAGTACCTGCCTAGCTGGGAAGCTGGGAGACAGGAGATAATTGTTAAAAGTTTATCTCTGTACACAGTGGCTGCCAGGATGTCTGCTCTTAAGGCAGATAGTGTTTGTTAAAGGTTAACAGTGGCTGCCATTTCCTCCCAAAATGTGCTTGGGCTTACAACTTCATATTTCTATATTCCTGGACCAGATCCTTTATTTCTATATTCTATTTCTGGACTCTTCAGCTTTGGTCCAGCATTTCCTCATTATGCTCCCTTCCCTGTGTTTTGGAATGGTAATATATATCCTGTGCAATTGTATATTGGAAGCACATGATCTTTTGATTTTGATTTTTACAAGGGGACTACAGTTAAGAGATTGCCATATGTCTCAGAAGAGACTTTGGACTTTTAAACATTGTTGAGACGGTAATAGACTATGGGGACTTTGGAAGTTGGACTGAAAACAGTTTTTGTGTTATGGTATGGCTATAAGTCTTTGGGGACCAGGGAGTGGAATGTGGTGGTTTGAAAGAAAATGGCCCCCAGAGGGAGTGGCACTATTAGGGGTATGACCTTGTTGGAGAAAGTATGTCACTGTGGGGCTGGACTTTGAGGCCTCTTTCTCAAGCTTCTCTTAATGACAATCGACTTCCTGTTGCCTGTAAGATGTAGGACTCTCAGTTCCAGCACCACATTTGCCTGCACACCCATGCTCCCCATCATGATCATAATGGACTGAACCTCTGAAACTGTAAGCGAGCCACCACGATTAAATGTTTTCTTGATAAGAGATGCCCTGGTCATGGTGTCTCTTCTCAGTAATAGTAAATGCTAACTGAGACAAATATCTTTACTAATGTAGGCCCCATTATATGCTAGTTTCCCTAACCTCCATATAGTCTAGAATTTTTTTTTTAGTGTTGGGTTCACAAACATTATAATCAGTTTGAATGTCATCCAAATTAGATCTTCTATAATGTATGTTTTAAATTATATAAATTCCTCTTTATTATTTCTCTGTATCTTACAAATCATGATAAATTATAAATTCCATTTTTTGTTTTGTTTTGGGTTTTTGACACAGGATGTCACGTAGCATAGGCTGGCCTCTGATACACAGTGTAACCAAGGCTGGGCTTGAACTTTTCCTGTCTCCACCTCCAAGTTTTGGGACTACAGTTGTATGCCACACCAGTCAGGTTTTTCAGTACTGGGGATAGAACCCAAGCTCCATGCTGGATAAGCACTCTACCCACTAACCTTTATCTATAACCTGTTATTTCAGTTCAGCTCAAAATACCTTAAAATTTTTCTTGAAATTTTTTTACTTACGTGCTAGTAGAAATGTATTGGTTAAATCAATCTTTGAAGTATGCCAGCTATCATTTTGTTATTTATAGCTAAATTTAATTTTATTGGTTATCTGAGAACATAACTTTATATGATACATATTGTTTTTAATTTGTTATGATTTATTTTTGGCCTAGAATGTGGTTTATTTTGGTGAATGAATTTATGAGCTTGAGAAGAGTGTATTCTGGTATTGTTGGTTGAGGTATTAGTACTTTGTATATTATTTACATCCAAATGATTGATAGTTTACTTCAACCAAATTCTTACTTACTTTGTTACTTCGATTAATTACTAATGAAGTGGTTTTGTAAGTCTCCAACTGTAATAGAGGGTTCTTTTTATTTCTTGCTATTCATCATATTTCACCAAAATGTTTTGACATTCTTAAAGTATGTGCATATTGCTATTGTTAATGTGCTGTAGTATTGGCCACTTCACTATGACAATGATCCTCTTTGTTTTTGTTACATTTCTTTAGTATTAAAATTGTTTTTTAAAGATCAATAAAATTATTGCAGCTTTATTTTTATTAATATTACTATGACATATATTGCTCTGTTTTCTTTTAATCCATTTTTGTCTTTATACTTAAAGCAAGGTTGGGTCATAATGTTTGTTAAATCCCCTCTGACCATCTTTTTGATATAATTTTGTTATTAAAATTAACCATATCTGTAACTTTTCTATTTACTGTTACGGCGATTTGAATGAGAATGGCCCTAATAGGCTTATATATTTGAATTCTTGGTTCCCAACTGTGGAACTGTTTTTAGGAAGGGTTAGTTGTGTCACAAGGGGTCGACTTTGAGGTTTCCAAACCTCACCTCATTTCCAGTTAGTGCTGTATCTCTGTCTCCTGCTTGTGGCTTGTGACTCCTGCAAGCTCTCAGTTACTGCTTCAGCAGCATGCATGCCTGCTGCTGTGCTTCCTTCCTTGAAGGTCAGGGACTCTAACCCTCTAGGACTGTGAGCCCCCCAGATTAAATGCTTTCTTTCATAAGTTGCCTTCTTGATCTTGGTGTTTTGTCACAATAGAAAAGTAACTATGACAAATGTCCTGTGCTTCGGCTTTTGCTTTTGTTTTCTTTTTAATCTAGTTCTTCTATATTTGAGCATTTTATGATTTTCACTTTTGTGTCTTTTAACATTTTTTTTCTGATGACTGTGGAGCTTACACTAAACATGTATAACTAATCTAAGGCTACTTTCATATAATATTGTACTGTTAGATGAGTAGTGCAAAGAATAGCATTTCCAGTGTAGTCCTTCTATTACTTACGGATTCTTGTCGTTCATTTTGTTTATACATGAGCTCTGATTATTCAACAGATTGTATTATTTTGAAGATTCTGTTATGTTTTACGTCAAATAATGAAAACAAATGTCTGTGTTTTACATACAGTTGCTTTTCTCTCTAACCGATATCTATTTTTATGTACATTTAAAGTTTGGCCTATGTCACTTTTCTTCTTTTTGATAAATTTTTAAAAATAGTTCTTAGAAGCCACAGGTCATAATTAATTCCTTTCAAATTTTGCATTTTAGAAAATATTTTCTCCAATTTTAAAGAAAGTTTTCACTGGGTATAGAATTATAGGTTGTGGAGATTTTTTTTCTTAACTCTTCAACTTATATAGTTTTCTTTACTGTCTTTTTGTTTGAATGTTTTCAGAAGAGAAGTCCAATGTTATTTTTACCTGTGTCCTTCTACAGGCAAAATGCCTTTTCCTTCAGCTCCTTTTAACTTTATTTCTGTGTTTTATTTTTGGTGATTTGGATTTGATAGGCCAAGGTGTAGATTTTATTCATTCTGCTTGTTCTGTGAGCTTCCTTTATATCTGATTTGATGTTAACAATTCTAGAAATATTTAACCATTAAGACATCATACATTTATTTTCCTTTTCTTATTTTTATTATAATATTCTCATTATATATGTATCAGCTTTTGAAACTGTCCCATGGTTTTGAATATTCTTTTGTACTTTTTTATTATCTTTGTTTTCTCTTTTTCAGTTTGCAAAGCTTCTGTTGAAATATGTCTTCAAGTTCACCAGTTTGTTTTATTGTCATGCCTATCAATTAGCTCATTAAATACATTTTTTATTTCTTTTATACTGTGTTTGATTTCTAGTCTATCCTCTTAATTCTTCCTTTTGGGGGTGGTCCTTTCTCTCTATAGGCAATCTGCTTTTTACACTGAATCTTTTAGCATATTAAAGGAAATGTAAATTTCTTATTTGAAGCTTGGCCTGGCAACACAGGCCTATAATTTCAATTATTTGAGAGGCTGAAGCAAGAGGGCCTGTAAGTTTAAGTAAGGCAAGCCAGGTAACTTAGTGATGTATGAGAAATTTCTGTACCCTGATATTAAGTCTCTCTGATGATGCAATAAATCTGAGCAAAGCCTGGTGTTCCCAGTGGAATAATAGAAACCATGAGGGGAAACCATGAGGAAGAGGCTTTAATTGCCCTCCATGGCTGGAGCCTCCAATGGTGGGCTTTCTCAGAGACAGGGTCTGGAATGGGAGGAGTGGGGTTGGGTGGATCTTCCCAACAATGTACTATATCAAAAATTTCTAAAGCTGAGGATGTAGTCTAATGAAAGATCACTTGCATAGCATATGGAAGGCCTAGGTTCAATATCCAATATTGCAAAAAGATAAAACGAAAATAAATTCCTTGTCAGATAACTACAAAATAACTTTAGTCTTGTTTTAATGCTTACTTTGTCTAGTTAGATTTTTATTGCCTTTTAACGCGCATTGTAATTTTGTTTTGGAAATCTGAACATAATGTATTGATTTTTAAAAATGGTGCTAAGCTAAATAGGCCTTTAGTATGAAGATTTATATTTATATTTAGAAATCATCTGTTTTCTATATATCAGCTAAAATTTCATCTGTTTTGTCTCTTGTTTTAATATTTTTTAAAAATATAAATCTATGTGTGTGTAATGCCTCATGTATCTATGTGTCTGTCCATGAAGGCCAGAAGAGGGTGTTAGATTTTGAACTCAGGTCTTCTGGAAGAGCAACAAGTGTTCTTAACTGTTGATCGTCTCTCCAGCCCCCCTTCCTTAAAATTATTTTTTTTTATTTTATAGCCCCTTGTTTTTAGTCTTTCCTGGAATCTCCTTTAAGAAAAAGATTTCTTTGTTGATATTTTATGTGCATGACTGTTTTATCTGCATGGAAATATATAACATGTGTAATCCTAATCCTGCAGAGGCTAGAAGAGGGAGTTAAATCTCCTGGAACTGGAGTTACAGATTTTTGTGAATCCCCACATGGATGGTAGGACTGGAACACAGGTCCTCTACAAGAGCAATGTGTGCTCTTAACTGCTGAGCCATCTTTCCTTTTAAAATGGGTTTGCAAAGTTGAAGTTTCTTCAGTTGTAGTCCTTTGTAATTCTGAAGGAGCTCTATTGATGTGCTTTTAAGTGGTTTAGAGAAAATATTTCTGTAATCCTATGATCAGGTCTCAGATTTGGAATGAGTTTCTGGCCCTTTGATGTGACTTTTACAATTGCTTCGAAGCATTCACCTCTGTAGTTAGGTTAGACAGTGAGGCTCAAGAGGCAGAGGTGGGTATTTTCTTTCTTCAGTTAGTCTTTGGTGAAATAATTTCCTTTGAAGAAAAGGTTTGTTAATGAGAAAATACTCTGGGCATATTTGAAAACTTTTACTCCCCCCCCACCCTACTTTAAATAATGAAGGAATTTATGTATGTATGTATGTATGTATGTATGTATGTATGTATGTATTTATTTATTTATTTATTTATTTATTTTGGTAAAGCTTGTGTTTTAAAGTCTTGGTCCCTAGCCCATGACATCATTGGAAGGTGGTCGAACTTTTAAGAGGTAGAGTTTATTTGGAAATCTTCTGGACATATGAGGCCTTGAGATCTTGGTCCCTCTTCCTTCCTTCCCTTCCATTCTCCCCCTCTTTCCTGGACTTTATGAATTGAGCAGGTTGTGCCACTATGTCCACTCACCACAGGATCAGCATAGGCCAAAATCCAGTGGTGCCAAGCAAACGTAAGAGAAAAGCTCCAAGACTATGAGCCAAAGTAAACATTTTTCTGTAATCACCCACAGAATATTTCCATAGAAATGTGACTTACAAGTCATAAAACTATAGCCCCCGCCTCCAGTAGTCTAATCTCCTGGTCTAGCCCTCCCTCTCTCCACCAGTTACACGCTAAATTTACCTGTTTTGTTTGTGTTGTTTGTTTTTTTGGTTATAGATACAGATTCTCCCTCAAAGTAATGATTGTGTACATATATTTGTCTCTCAAGTTTTGGGATGAAAGATTGCCCTGTGATCACAACCAAGAAAAGTTGTAGCTTTTCAGTCTAATTTAAAATTGTGAGCATGAATGATTTTTATGTTCCTTATGTGTCAGGCAGGAAACTAGGAGTTAATCCAAATCCTAATGTTGCTTCAAACAAATTAATGAATAAAGTAAAAAGCTTCATGTAACTTTTATAATATGCTTACATCTTGCAATTTTTTGTTAAAATTTTTTTGTCTCATATACTCCTAAATTTTATCTCCTAGAGGAATTATGTAAGAAAATATATTTATTAGATTTGATTATTGGAGGTAAGGATATAAAAGATAATTGCTTTTCCATTTCCTTTTTTTTTGGTGTTTGAGATATAATATCAAATAAAAGGTTTTCTTGTGGCTATTTTGACCCATAGATTTTTGACTTGTCTGTAGCATGTAGCAAGTTTTAGGTATCTGTTACTTGACAACAAAATGCAGACTCTTATTTTTGTCTCATCTCTGTCATGTTTATACTTTCCCGATCGAACTATTATCGTGAGTGAAACACTGAGTGAATTTCTTACAAGTATGTATTCTACTTTCATATGGAAATTGTTGTATGTCTTATTCATACAAATTATTTTTATATCTTGGATCACCTTCTCAAAGTCCATATTCAAGTCTGATTCAATGGGTTGTTTTTTGCTCTGGCTACTCTTTAATACCCAAAGTGAACTTCTAAAAACATTTTTTCATTTATTTATTTCTTTGTTTGTGTGTGCCACATGTGTACATGTATGTGCATGCTTGTTAGGTCAGAGTGCAACTTGCTGGAGAGTTCTCTGTTTCCACTGTGTGGGTTCCTGGAGTTCAAGTAATGTCAAATGAGGTAGGAAGTGTCTGTACCCTCTAAGTCATCTTGCTAGTCCCCAAAGTAAAATTTATATGCAAGTATGCTGGCTAGTTTTATGTCAACTTGATACAAGCTAGAGTCATCTAAGAGGAAGGTACCTCAATTGAAAAAATGCCTGCATTAGTACAGACTGTAGGTAAACCTATAGGGCATTCTCTTAATTAGTAATTGATGGGGAAGGAAGACCCAGCCCATGGTGGCTAGTGCTGCCCCTGGGCTGCTGATTCTGGGCTCTATAAGAAAGCAAGCTGAACAAGACATGAAGAGCAAGCCAGTAAGCAACACTCTTCATCCCCTCTCTCCAGAGTCCTCTCCTGCATGCTTTCAGTGATGAACTGTGATATGGAAGTTTGAGTGAAATAAAGTTTTTCATCCCCAAGTTGCTTTTGGTCATGGTGTTTTACCTCAGCAGAATTTCGTTTACATGATAGAAGTCTGTAGTTGTTTTTACAGTGAAAATTGTTAAGAATTTTATACAAGTACTGTATTTACATCATTTCTACTCAACAGTTTTCCCCTACAATTCTTCCTGAGTGTTCCCTGGTCCTGTTCAACTTCATGACTTCTTCATTAATTATTGGTGTTACATATGCATGCATACTCACATGTGTGTATGTATATAAATGCAACCTGCTGTTTCTATTTAATGGTGCTCATATGAACATGTGTTTGGGGCTGATCACTTGGGATTACATAACCTGTCAGAGCTCATCCCTCAAGAAGACTGATTTTCTTTCCTTGTAAACAGCCATTAATCGCCTGTAGCTCTTCATCTAGGAGATAAAATTCTTTTAAGACATGCACTTTATTTTTCAAACCTAATTTTAATAAATTAATTACTTTATAAGGCATAAAAGAGTTTTACATTTGAGCTTGGAAAATTGTTTTGTTTTTGTTTTATGTTTGCCTTGCCTTTTCTTTTTAATGAGAATAAAGATTTTAATTGTATAAAGGTCCTACAGTGACTTAATCGTCCTTACAAATTGTGTAACAACCTTTTCTCTCCCTCTCTCTTTTCCATTGTTTTGTCCTGCTCATCAAATCTCCCTTTAATGTAACTGATCTTTGTTTTTCTCTTTTTCCCTCTTTTTGTGACTACAGAGGCAGTTAACAAAGGAACAAAATTCTCTTTCACTTTTTCAGATATTCATCCTTTCTTGGCAGCAGTACTTTCAGTGCCCTTAGTTAACAGAGGCCACACTGAACAAAATTAATTATTGAAGACTTCATATATTAAAAGTCTGAAAAAATCAGATTTCTTACATGACATAGTTAGTATTTTCATGATTAGAAAAGTGAAAGCCATAATTAATCCTGGAATGTGAATAACTAAGGAAACTCTCCATTATTGGCCAGTAATTTTGACATCATATAGATTAGATGCAGCATACATTTGGCTTTCCTTTATGATGCCTTAGTTCGGCTTCTGTTGATGTAGTGGAATATCTGAGACTGTGCAATTCCTAAAGAATAACATTCGATGCCCGGTGTTTTGGCGCTTGTCTTTAATCCCAGTACTAGGAAGACAGAGACAAGTGGATCTCTGTGAATTCAAGCCCAGCCTGGTCTACATAGTGAGTGAGTTCCAGGACAGTCAGGACTACATAGAGAGAGCCTGTCTCAAAAAGAAAAATAAAAATAAAAAACAAGAATAACATTTGATTTGAATTCAAGGTTCTGAAGGCTTGGAGTTCCAAAAGCATAGTGCTTGTATCTGGCCAGCTTCTGGCTATGCCCTCATGCTGCAACAACTCTAGTAGAAAGTGGGAAGGCAAGTATAGAACAGTCACCAGCAGTTTCTGCTTTATAGAGATTCATTCTTAGGACATCTAATACAGTTCCACAGTAGCTGCCACCAGAATTAAAAAGAGTTCCATAAGGCCTGTACAAATTCTTCTCAGAATCCTGTTCCCCTTGGAAAGGTCCTGTTTCCTAACAATGCCTCAATGACAACCAAATTTCTACATGAATTTTGTTGGGATATGAACTGTCTTAGTCACTAGTCTTTGAAGTGAAGAGATATCACGACCAAGGTAGATCTTAACTTTGTAATTGGAGCTGGCTTATAGTTTCATAAGTTTAATCCATTCCGTCATGGCAAGGTAGCATGGAGACGTGGAGGAACAGCACCATGATCTTTAGGCAGGGAGAGAGATTCTGTATTTGGCGAGGGATTTTGAAATCTTAAAGCCCACCCTCAAATGACATACTTCTTCCAACAAGGCCACACCCGATCCTGGTGACTAAGCAATCAAATATATGAGTATGTGGCCATTCATGCTTATACTATCATATTCCCCATAGGCTTGTAGCCATATCATAATACATTTAGTACAACTTCAAAAAGTCCTTATAGTTTTTCAGTCTTAACACTGTTTAAAAGTCAGAATTTCAGTCTTTCTGAGACTCATGGCAGTCTCTTAACTGTAACCCCCTATATAATCAAAATAAAAAAGTGGACTCCATACTTTCAACATAGAATCACATGGGATATATATATATATATATATTACCATTCCAAAAGGGAGGAAAGAGAGCTTAGTAAGAACTGAATCAAAGCAGGACATACTCTCGAACACTGCATTTCCATTTCTCATGCCCAACACTCTTCAGTTCTACAATTCCTTTCAACATTGTTGACTGCAGCCCTATCTCTTTCTTGGGCTGGTTGTACTCCCTTTTAGCAGCTTTCTTTGGCAGGTATCCCACAACTCTGGCATCTCCAACTGTAACATGAGAGCCTGCTTGTTGGGGTTTCTGTTCTGCCCAGTTCCCACAGCTGGTAAATCCCAAGAAAATCATATAGAGGTGTATATAAGTTATAAACTGATTGGCCCCTTAGCTCAGGCTTCTTATTAGCTCATATAACTTATATTAACCCATTATTCTTATCTATGTTAGCCACATGGCACAGTACCTTTTTCAGCTGGGCAGGTCACATCTTCCTTCTTCAGTGTCTGGACAGGACTTGGGAGGAATGGGCTTCCTCCTTCCCAGCATTCTCCTGTTCTCACTGCCTCACCTCTACTTCCTGTCTGGTTGTCCCGCCTATACTTCCTGCCTGGCTACTGGCCAATCAGCATTTATTTAAAACATAATTGACAGAATTATCCCACACCATCCAACATCTTGGGGTCTCCAACACATCCTAGAGCTTCATGCAGTGTTTTTCTAGGCCTCCATTCAGGGACTCCCCTGGCAGAAGCCTGGCCTCAGGAGCTTTCCTTAGCCTCTGAAGAAGATTCCACAACCCCTTCTTGTATCCTTGAGAACTCTAAAGCCAGAACCTTATGGCCCAAACTGCCAAGTTTGACTGCTTGTTGGGGCTGGAATTTGACCTCCTAATCCAATTACCTTTGTATCAGCTTTCTGTTTTTTTTTTTTTTTTTTCCTTCACTGACTAAGCTTTTCTTTTCATTCCATTTCACAAGTGAAAGCTTAGCTAGGTGGGGTCTTAACCCTGAGCTCACCAATACCTTTATTTCATATAAACGTTTTATCTCCAATAAACTTTATTGGACTTGGCTCCAAAATTATATTTCTGGGTACTCCTCAACTCAAACTGTACATTTTGTTTTGTCGTTACTCAGCTTGCTCTTTTTTCATTAAAGATCTGATTAAGAGTGATAACCAATAACCAAGCAACACATTCAGTACTGGGCTATCTTGAAATCTCTGCTGTCAACACCATTAATCCAAAAGTCTTCAATTAAACTTTAGGCCCATCTTTAGTTCAAGAACAAAAAAACAGCCACATTCTTCACTAAAATGTCACAAGAATACACTCTAGGTCACTTCCTAATATTCTTCCCTTCTGAAACCTCTTGTGCAGGGTCTCCACTGTTCAAATCTCAGTAAACACTGTCTCTGTGTTCCTACTAGGGTGGCCCCTTAAGCCCAACTTAAAGTGTCCAACTAATTTTCTAGTCCAAAGTCTGAAAGTCTTCCATATTCCTCCAACAAACATCATGATCAAGCCTGTCACAGCAATAACCTGGTCCCTGGTATGAACATCTGTCTTAGTCATTATTCTCCTGCTATGAAGAGATACCATAACCAAGGCAGCCCTTATTTTTAAAAAGCATTTAGTTAGGTGCTTGCTTGCACCTTCTGAGGTTAGTCCATTAACATGGTGGAAGCATGTCTGCATTTATGGTGTAGGAGCAGCTGAGAGATACATCCTGATCATATTATCATTTCTGTACATTTTTCTTAAATTAATTAGTATACCCAATTTTATACTTTTGTATTATAAATTAAATAAATTCAATTTGTTTTGGTTGTTTGTGATGGGGTATCACTATGTAGCCCAGACTGGCCTCAAACCTGTGATCTGTCTTAGCAGCCCCCCAAGTAGAGATTATAGGTGTGAGACACCTTGCCCTTCTGAGTCGATTCTTTTTTTTTAATTGATTTTTATTGAGCTCTACATTTTTCTCTGCTCCCCTCCCTGCCTATTTCCTCCCTGCTTCAACCCTCCCCCAAGGTTCCCATGCTCCCAATTTACTCAGAAGATCTTGTCTTTTTCTACTTCCCATGTAGATTAGATCTATGTATGTCTCTCTCAGGGTCATCATTGTTGTCTAAGTTCTCTGGGATTATGATTTATTGGCTGGTTTTCTTTGCTTTATGTTTAAAAACCACTTATTAGTGAGTACATGGGATAATTATCTTTCTGTGTCTGGGTTACCTCACTCAAAATGATGTTTTCTTGCTCCATCCATTTTCCTGCAAAATTCAAAATGTCGTTATTTTTTCTGCTGTGTAGTACTCCGTTATGTAAATGTACCATATTTTCCCTCTCCATTCTTCGGTCGAGGGACATTTAGATTGTTTCCAGGTTCTGGCTATGACAAACAAAGCTGCTATGAACATAGCTGAGCACATGTCCTTATGGCACGATTGAGCATCCTTTGTATATGTACCCAAGAGTGGTATTACTGGGTCTTAAGGAAGGTTGTTTCCCAGTTTTCTAATAAATCATGACACTGACATCCAAAGGGGCTGTACCAGGCATTCCCACCAGCAATGCAGAAGTGTTCCCTTTACCGCACAACCTCTCCAGCATAAGTTGCCATCAGTGTTTTTGATCTTGGCCATTCTTACAGGTGTAAGATGCAGTCTCAGAGTTGTTTTGATTTGCATTTCTCTGATGACTAAGGATGTTGAACATTTCCTTAAGTGTCTTTCAGCCATTTTAGATTCCTCTGTTGAGAGTTCTCTGCTTAGGCCTGTACTCCATTTTTTTTATTGGATTATTTGTTCTTTTGATGACCAATTTTTTGAGTTCTTTGTATATTTTGGAGATCAGACCTCTATCTGATGTGGGGTTAGTGAAGATCTTTTCCCATTCTGTAGGCTGTCTTTTTGTCTTTTTGACCATGTCCTTTGCTTTACAGAAGTTTTTCAGTTTCAAGAGGTCCCATTTATTAATTGTTTCTCTCAGTGTCTGTGTTGCTGGGGTTATATTTAAGAAGTGGTCTCCCATGCCAGTGCGTTCAAGTGTACTTCCCATTTTCTCTCAGTTTCTTATAGATACAGCAATCTGTGAAAATTAAAGAATATAGCAGATTAAGTGTGATTAAATTTCTAGTCTAAGAAAGGATACATTTTATAAGGACAAGGCCCGTTATTTTTATTATACTTAAGTTATTGCTTGCAATTACAGATTAGATAAATCTTTCCACATATTTGTAATCTAGTAAAATTAATCAATTTCTTCCTTTGAGGAAGGAGACAGACATGAAACTTTGAAGTATATGATATATTCTTATTTTTATATATGTTCTGTACCTAGGAAGCCAGGTCTGTTGTGACCTGTGACAGGACAGTTTTTCATAAACAGTGTTGTGGCTTTTAAAACACATGCTCATTCTCCCTATCCTTCTCTTCCTCCTTCCCTCCCCTCCACACACACACACACACACACACACACACACACACACACACGTATTCACACATGCACACTCTGCCAGTCAAGATGCAGAAAAATGCCACCACTCTGAAAACTCCCCTTTATGTTACACCATTCAAGAACCCTAACAGCTAGAAGACATTGGTTTGTCTTTTCATTATAGTTTCTACATCATTAGTGCACTGTTAGTCCATTCCATTTTCTATTGGTATAAAATTCTATTGTTACAAAATACCCAAGGCTGCTACCTCAGAAACAAAAGGTTATTTGGCTCACTGTTTTAGAGATTCAAGAACAGAGTGCTAACATCTTAGAGTTAAGCCCAGCTTTATTAACAACATGGTAGATAGCATCTTAGCTAGAACACAAGAGAAGTAGGGAGCAGAGATGCCATGTTAATCAGGGAGCCAGGTAGATTAGGAGATAGGATCACATGAGTGAGTACATATTATATTTGTCTTTCTGCAACTTAGTTACCTCATTCAGGGTGTTTTTTTTTAGTTCCATCAATTTGCCTACAAATTTCAAGATGTCAGTGTTTTTTATTCCATTGTGTATATGTTCTTTATCCCTTCTTGGGTTGAGGGGCATCTAGGTTGTTGCCAGGTTCTGACTATTATAATGCTGCTATGAACATAGTTGGTCAAATGTCCTTGTAGTATGATTGAACATCTTTTCGGTATATGCCCGAGTGATTGCTGAGTCTTGAGGTAGATTCCCAATTTTCTGAGAAATCGCCACACTGATTTCCAAAGTGGCTGTACAGTTTGCATTCCTACCAGCAATGGAGGAGTGTTCCCCTTAGTCCACATCCTCTTACGCATAAGCTATCATTAGTGCTTTTCATCTTAGCCATTTTGACAGGCATAAGGTGGTATCTCAGAGTTGTTTTGATTTGCATTTCTCTTATGGTTAAGGATGTTGAGCAAATCCTTAAGTGCCTTTCATTCATTTGAGATTCCTCTGTTGAGAATTCTCTGTTTAGATCTGTATTCCATTTTTGTATACAAATATTCATAGATATTTATTTATAATAGCCACTAACTATAATATAGCTACATGCTAAAAAAAAGACAGGATTAATCAAACTAGAAACACATGCAACCCAGAAATAAAAATTGGAATATAATACTGTCTAAATAAACTTGGATGAATCTCAAAAAATTCTTAGTGAAAAAGAACCTCTCAATATTAAATATACATTATTACTCATTTGATAGCATCCTTGAAAACATGAAGTAATGGAGAACAAGTTAGGTGCTATCAGGCTTCATGGTCATATGGATATATGAGTGATGAGTATTTGATTGTTAGAATAGTAATAATAGTTAAGTTGTAGCATCAGGAGCACCAATATGGATTTGGCATCTAGTGATTGATACATAATGCTATTGATGACATAAATCCAAATATGAAGAAAAACAAAAATATTTTCAGATATACTTAATGTGAAATAATATTTCATTAAGGGAATCTCTGCCCGGTGAATGTTACTGCTTTGTTGAGGCACAAACAATTTAATGCTAAATGAAAAAAATCTGGATCTACAAAAGGAACAAGGAACACCAGAAATAGTTACATAAGTAACCCAGGCAAAGTAGCTTAGCTCCTTGAAGCCACAGGTCCCTATGTTTTATATTCTGGTAACTTTACATTGCATGGGGTTTGTTTTTCTATTCATAGTAGCAGAGTACAATTACAATTTTGTATTTCTGATTATTTTTTAAATTGTTTTTAATGAGTTATATATTTTTCTCTGCTTCCTTCGCTTTCTCCCTTCTGCTGCCCCTTCTGCCTTCTCCCATGATCCCCATACTCCCAATTTACTCAGGAGATCATCTCTTTTTCTACTCCCATGTAGATTAGATCTATGTATCTCTCTCTTAGGGTCCTCTTTGTTGTCTAGGTTCTCTGGGATTGTGAATTGTAGGCTGATTTTTCTTTGCTTTATCTCTAAAAACCACTTAAGAGTAAATACATATTATATTTGTCTTTCTGGACCTGGATTGCCTCATGCAATATGATGTTTTCTAGATGTTTGCTCACAAATTTCAAGATGTCATTATTTTTTCCTGCTGTGTAGTACTCCATTGTGTAATGTACCACATCTTCTTTATCCATTCTTTGGTCGAGGGGCATTTAGGTTGTTTCCAGGTTCTGGCTATGACAAATAATGTTACTATGAACATAGTTGAGCACATGTCATTGTGGTATTATTGAGCATTGTTTGGGTATATACCCACAAGTAGTATTGTAATTTTTTAATTTTAAAACATTTCTAATTGGATTATTTGGTATTTTGATGTCTAGTTTCTTGAGTTCTTTTTTTTGTGAGTTCTTTATATATTTTGGAGATCATCCCTCTGTCAGATATGGAGTTGGTGAGAATATTTTCTCATTCTGTAGGCTACCATTTTGACTTATTGACTGTGTCATTTGCCTTACAGAAACTTCTCAGTTTCAGGAAGTCCCATTTATTAATCGGTTGATCTCAGTATCTGTGCTATTGGTGTTTTATTTAGGAAGTGATCTTCTGTGCCAGTGCATTCAAGGCTACTTCCTACTTTCTCTTCTATGAGATTCAGTGTAGCTAGATTTAGGTTGAGGTCTTTGATCCATTTGGGCTTGAGCTTTATGCATGGTGGATAGATATGGATCTGTTTGCATTCTTGTACATGTCAACATCCAGTTAGGCCAATACCATTTATTGAAGATGCTTTCTTTTTTTCCATTGTATAATTTTATCTTCTTTGTCAAAAATCAGGTGTTCATAGCTGTGTACATTAATATCAGGGTCTTCAATTCCATTGGTCCACCTGTCTGTTTTTGTGCCAATACAATATATTAGTTTTTTATTTTCTTTTATTATTATTTTGAAGACATAATTTAATTCCATTTTCCCTTTGCTTTCCTCTCTCAACACTTTCCAATATACCCCTTCTGACTCCTTTCAAAATCCATGGCTTCTTTTTTCACTAAGTGCTATTACATGCATATATATGTGTGTGTGTGTGTGTGTGTGTGTGTGTGTGTGTGTGTGTGTGTGTATACTTAAATATAACATCTCAATTTGTATGATATTTGTATGTGTATTTTCAGTGCTGACCATTTCTCTGCATCAACATCTCTCTTTTCCCCTTAAATGATCGCTTTTTTAGTTTTATGACTCATCTCTATTCTTATTCCCACATTTATAGACATACATAAATATTAAAAGCTACAATCTAATTATGAATGACAACAAGTGATATTTGCCTTTCTGTGCCTGGATTGAGTCACTTACTAAAATAATTTCTGAACCCTTTCATTTAACTACAAATTTTATAATTTAATTTTTCTTTGCTGCTGCAGAAAATTCTATGGTATAAAACATTTTCATTACCAATTCATCTGTTGATAGACATTTAGGCTAATTTGATTTTGTTGCTGTTGTGAATAGAGAGCAATAAATATTTATGTGTAAGTTTATTTGTGGTAAAATGTAGATTCCTTTGTGTATATACCTGGGGTGTGATACCTGGGTCATATGGTAGTTCTATTTTACATACACTTTTATAAAGCTTCATACTGATTTCTAGAATGACTGTACCATACCAGTTGACACACCCAGCTGTGAATAAATGTCCCCCCCCACACATCTTCCCTTGCATATATTGTTTTCTTTAGAAAAAACAATTCAGTCATTTAGCATTTTCAGAAAAAAAAAGAAAAAATGTAGAAGGAGCAGCGGGCTGCATTCCTGCCCAGCTCCCGCATGGCTAGTTTTATACCCAAAATAACAACACACAAATTGTATTCTTTTAAACATTGCCTGGCCCCTTAGTTCCAGCCTCTTATTGGCTAACTCTCACATCTTGATTAACAATCTGTGTAGCACCACGAGGTGGTGGCTTACCAGGAAGATTCTTAACCTTCTGTCTCAGGAGAGGCATGATGTCTGCTCACTTCCCTTCTTCCTCCCAGCATCTGTTCTGTCTTCCCCGCCTACCTAGTTTTCTGTCCTATCAAAGGGCCAAGGCACTTTCTTTATTAAACAATGAAAGTAACACATAGACAGATGACCCTCCTCCATCAAAAAAAAACAATTTAAGTATGTGTGTGTGCATGTTTGTGTATATGGAAATAGATTTTCCACGTTCAACACATGAAAGTCTTAGTTATCAGTCTTCCTTCTTCCTTTCTTGAGGTAGCCATCAATGTTTGCTGCTAAGCTGTGTTATTTTACCCACCAAGCCACTATTTATTTTCTTGTTAATATCCATTCTGACTGGAATGAGATTCAGTCTCAACATAGTTTTAATTTGCATTTCTCAGATAACTATGGATGTCAAACACTTCTTAATATGTTTATTGTTCATCATATCCCTCATCTTGAGAACTGTCTAATTATTTCATTAACTAATTTATTGATTGTACTTTGGTTTGTGTGTTGCTGTTTAATTTTTGCAACTTATACTTTAGATACTAAACTGTCTGAAGTATCTTTTGAGAACCATTCATTAACCTCTTATTGATTGGTAGTTTGGATTACTGTGTGTGTGTTTAGTTTTGTAGTTATTGATATATATTCTAGATATTAACTTCCTGTCTGGAGTGTAACTAGAAAAGATTGTCTCCAATTCTGTAAGTTGTTTACTCTTCTCAAAGTTTCTTCTGCAGTGTAGAAATTGTAATTCCATGCAATCTCATTTGTCAATACTCATAATGATTTTCTGTTCAGAAAGTTTTTCTGTCTGCCTTATTTTGAAGTGTTTTGCCCTCTAGTAGTTTCAGTGTTTTAGGTTTTTTATTAAGATCTTTGATTTACTTTGTGTTTGTTTTGAGAAAGGATCTCTCTACATAGCCTTGGCTGTCCTGGAATTCATTCTGTAGACCAGACTGGATTTCAGCTCACAAAGATCCACCTGCCTCTGCCTTCCAAGTGCTGGGATTATAGGCTTATGCCACCATACCTTGTTCTTTGTAATCCATTTTTAATTATTTGTATACAGGGTGTGAGCTATAACTATATATCCAGTTTTGCCAGCACCATTTGTTGAATAGGCTCTCTTTTTTACACTATGTTTTTGAAACCATTGTTAAATTTTAGGTGCCCTTAGATGTGTTGGTTTATTTCTAGATTTTCTGTACTGTTCCATTGATCCACATGGCTGCTTTTATCACTATCACCCTATAATATAGTATGAAGTACGTATTGTATATATGATCTAATTTTTTTACTTTATGTTCTGATATTTTATCTTCTACTTGATTTTTTTTCTACTTGTGAGACTCCCCCAAGTTTTTTTTAACTGTTATTGAGTTTTTCAATTCATTTCATTTTAACTTGAGTTCTTTTCTATATTTATCTTTATTAAATTGAGTTTTCAAACAGGATAGGAAGAGAGTACACTCAATGAAGCACAAGTTCTGAGGTGTTTGAGTAATTATGGATCTTTTGTTGTGGGTTTTGAGACAGGGTTTTTCTGTAGCTTTGGAGGCTGTCCTTTTAGACCAGGCTGGCCTCAAACTCACAGAGATCCTCCTGCCTCCTAAGTGCTGGGATTAAAGGTGTGTACAACCTCCACACAACAATGGATCTTGATTGTGATGGTGCTTATTTGAATCTAGATATGAGATAAAATGCATGGAAACACATACATAATATTCACACAGGCATGGATTCAGATTACATATTCTGAAAACAGAATGAGTTCTCTATTTTCTTTGATAGTAATGCACCAATGTTAATTGCCTGGTTTTGACACAGAACTGGAGGTATATTAAATATCATAAGAGTTGCTGTTTGAAGGGTAGGTAGATCACAGTCCCTGTAGATGCTCTTCCTGTGATGATACAACTGTTTTAAATCAAAGTTTTCAATTAATGGCTCACATTTGTCTAGATGGCTTAAGTCTAGTTGTCCTTAAGGTAGAATAATTTGGAAAGGCATTTGCCACACCTCATCCCCACTGTATCATAAGGCCAGAAAACCCAGACAAAATGAAAGATCTACATGGCAGATAAGCTCTCCTACTTTATTAATATCTTTGTCATTTTTAAGTACACGTATTTCTTTGCTTCTTGAAAGTATTTTTATGAGAAAATTGCCAATCTTCACTTATATTTAGTGTTAGTGCTTATTCTTAGCTTTGTTTCTTCTGCTAATAACAACACAGGGCAGATGACATTAATGTGTTTTGCATACTTACAGGAATGCTCCCCAAACTGACCAAACCCAAAAACATTTTTAAGAAAGTAAAATAGTACAACTTTAATATGCTGAATTCTGTCATTACTCACCATCATTGTGGCAACGGTATAATAAGCTGTGAATTAGGAGAATCATGTGGTTGTTTTAACTATCACTTTTCTTTCTACTGAAGAAAATGTATTGGAATGCAAAATAAGAAATTTGACCTCATTATATGGGAAATCTAGAATCATCTCAAATTTATTTAAATTGCCCAAGTTATAATTTATAAGTGTAAATGTCTTAAATAGTGCATTTGAAAACATTCATTTTAGGGTACAAAAGAAATAAAATATGTGGGTCCTGCCTTGTAAGTTGCTGATACAGCTGTGGCATACTGGAAATTTTACTGACTTCAAGTACCAGGCTTCAATTTTAATCTCCCCTCTGCTGCTTATCATTCATATCATTAAACCTTGTGGTATCTGCCTTTCCTCAAATATTGACTAGATCATGCACATGCACAAAGTTAATAAGTGTATCATGAGAGATAATATTGAAATATAGTCTATTAAAATGGGTTTTAGAAAATGTGGTCAAATTGCTGCATGTTTCTAAAAGTATTACGAATAAGAGAATCAGATTGAGCTTTAGAAGGTGAAAAGATAGTGGGGAAGCGTGAATAGTTAGAAACCTTAAAAATGTGAGCACAGGATCACTGGGCTACCAGGCGGCCCTGTTTAGGTGCTGAAGAGTTCCATCTGGACGGGTGAGTGTGTGCTATCCAGGGGCGATAGTCCCAGAAGAGAGCACAAACCCCCCTCCCCCAGCTCCTTCTGCAGGACTGTCTTTCTTACCACGATCCAGCACCCCACCCCCAACCCTGCCCTGCTGTATGCTAGGACCAGTGCTCAACATCAGTTTTAAGCTCTCACACTAAGGCTACCCGCCCAGAGCGGTGAGACTCAAGGTCCTCAGTTAAGAGAGCCCGGCACCCTCAGCCTGGGCTCCAGGGGCTCCTGTGCTCTCCTGGATCCTGCACTGCCTTCCCCGTCCTTCCTTCTGTCCCTGGATCACTGGGCTACCAGGCTGCCCTGTTTAGGTGCTGAAGAGTTCCATCTGGACTGGTGAGTGTGTGCTATCCAGGGGCAATAGTCCCGGAAGAGAGCACAAACCCCCCTCCCCCAGCTCCTTCTGCAGGGCTGTCTTTCTTA
>NW_026068155.1:1127377-1146134 GCF_014885135.2 Alexandromys fortis | reverse complement strand
CCCCCATCAAGTCCCCCTCCCTAGTCAGCCCAAAGAGCAATCAGGGTTCCCTGCCCTGTGGGAAGTCCAAGGACCACCCACCTCCATCCAGGTCTAGTAAGGTGAGCATCCAAACTGCCTAGGCTCTCACAAAGCCAGTAAGTACAGTAGGATCGAAACCCATTGCCATTGTTCTTGAGTTCTCAGTAGTCCTCATTGTCTGCAATGTTCAGCGAGTCCAGTTTTATCCCATGCTTTTTCAGACCCAGGCCAGCTGGCCTTGGTGAGTTCCCGATAGAACATCCCCATTGTCAAGAGGGTATCATGGCAATAGGGCAGGTGCTGTCTTTTCAGTGTGTTTCATAGTCCTTGTTCATTGTTTGCATTTGTTTTTAAGTCTGTAATTTAATCTTTTCAAAAGTCCTTTGGTAGTCTGTAAATTTCCTGAACATAAGTGCTGCTTTCTATATTAGAATTGTTTTAGGATAGTCTAAAAGAAATATAGGACAAATGAAGGCATTCGATGTTTGATTTTTTTTTTGAATGATATTAGAACAAAGACTGTTGTGGGCTAAACATATCTATCAGTGGTAATCTTTCCCCAATAGTAAATCATTCTTGTCACTTTTCAGCTTTTATGATCCTTTTTGCTATTTCAACTTTACATTAGTGAAAAATAACTTTAAAGTATTTATTACCTATATACTAAATATTATACTTTATTGCAGTAGGATGAAAAAGACTGATATAATGTAGACCCCCAAGACTATAAAAGGAAAGGAAAATATATATACACAGATAACTATAATGCAAGACAGTTTACTGCTAAGTGCCATGAGTTCTGTAGGATTATAGAAAACATTTTTAGCAGCTGATAAAGAATGCTTTTGTGGACGCAGGAGCATTTGACTAATTCACTAAGTTTGTAAATTAATATTAACATGGCAATGTGGTGTAAAAATCTTAAAATAGCAGAGCTTCTAGTGCCAAAGATTTTTATCTTTGTAAATTTCAAAAATCATTTCAATTCCAGTAAATGTATCCAGTAAACATTACCACAAATAATATTTTAAGGAAAATATTTGTACTTTATAATAAATGTTTTGTGTATGGTGGGTAATTGATGTTTTTATATTTTTAGGCCATGAATATTGTGGTTCCTTTCATGTTTAAATATGCTGTAGACAGCCTCAACCAGATGTCGGGAAACATGCTGAACCTGAGTGATGCACCAAATACAGTTGCAACCATGGCAACAGCAGTTCTGATTGGCTGTATGTGTGATTCTTTAATCTGTCTATAGGTGTTGACTTTCTTCAAGAAGGTTCATCATATTTGAGCAGATGACCTTTTCACCACAAATACAACTTAGCATTTTGGATTTTTATTATTTTATGTGAGATTTGTTTTGATCTGTTTTTGAAAATTCTTTCTATGATATGCTTTGCAAAACTTCTGTGACAGTAGCATTTTTCCATGTTTAAAAAAGAATAATATAAAATAAGACATTAATTGTATTACCACTACCTTCACTAGGCTTTTTTATAAGTTATCTTTCTAGAAAGGCCAGTTATTTTTTTACTGTTAATATTACATAGAAGTGGATAATTAATGATATATGATTATATCATATTAGTGCTTTGTTAAAATATATTGAGTAACCATGACATACAAATGCAATTAGAAAATAATAGAATGTTTTTTCAAATGAAGTGGGGAGCTGTACATTTGAAAAGGCTCTTTAACACTTTAGAGACAGAAACAGGAGCTTGCTAAAAGCACTTGACTCTTCAGGATCTAAGCCTTTTGCATTTGTTGTTTGAGAGAATTGAATTAGATATTGTACACTTATCCACAATGAGGCCATCTGGGCTATTCTATATTAAAAGTGTTTTAATTGGAATTTTTTTCAGCATCTGAAATCTAGGGTCAAATAACACTGAAAGGGATTTATGATGATGGAAAGGTTAATACTCATTAGAGTAGATGAGTTCTATGATTCTTTTAGTGTAAATATTCTGTGTTATATGTATTGAATGAATTATTCATCGTATAAAGATTTCGTGCAGCCTTGCCACTTACACTGCTCCAATTCTAATGTTTCTATACCCCCTCCTACTTTTTTTCTTTTGTTTTGTTAGACGGTGTATCAAGAGCTGGAGCTGCCTTTTTCAATGAAGTTCGAAATGCAGTATTTGGAAAAGTAGCCCAAAATTCAATCCGAAGAATAGCCAAAAATGTATTTCTCCATCTTCACAATTTGGATTTGGGTTTCCATTTGAGCAGACAGACAGGAGCTTTATCTAAGGCTATTGACAGAGGAACAAGGGGTATTAGTTTTGTCCTCAGTGCTTTAGTGTTTAATCTTCTCCCTATCGTATTTGAGATGACGCTTGTCAGTAGTATTCTGGTAAGTAATGTGTTTTTTCATAGTAACCTTTTATCTTTCAATCTTATTAATAGCAAATAAGTAGTTGAAGCTGTTTTATGCTCTTGCATACCTTGATGCCAGAAACATTTTGCTGTTTGTTTCATTATTTTGCCACAGGTGTCAAAGGACTTTCCAAATTATGTATTATTTTTTAGACACCTAGATCATTGATTAGTGCTTCTAATGTTTTTTTTTTCAAAAATTTTGTATGTCACACATTGGATTGTGTGATCAAAATATTTAGATTTGTTTATCAATCCTAACACATTATAACATTGTAAACTTTAAATTAATTCCTCTTTAGGTTTACACGGTTTCAATGTTAGAATTTCATGGTATAATTGTGACAGGTGCAATTTGACCTTCTTTCCTTGTTACCTTGAGTAGATTGTTTAAGATATTTGATTTTTAATCCATTATTGATTAATGTAACTTCTCACCATCATAGTTTTTATAAGTATCCTTTGAAGTTTGCTGTTGTGATGCTATAAAGCGACAAGAACAGTAATTACTTTCTTTTTTAAGTTTTGTTTCATTGTATTGTTTTTAAAACAATAATTCTAAAATAAGGAATATTTCTTATTTATTTGAAGTGCATAGTATCTTAAATAATACTTTCAAAGAAAATAATATTCTCTATAAGCTTTCTGTTTTGCCAAGTTTTTTATTAAAATTTAGACTATAAACTATATTTAGTATATATATAGTATATTTAGACTATATGCAGTTACAATTTTGATTCAAAATGTAATTAAGCATGGTTCATCATCACCTTTTACTAAACTAATTATTTTTCCATTTTAAAAATTTCTATTTTATTCAATTTTATTGTACATAATAGAAAATATTGCCACGATCTCTCACTTTTCCTATTGTAAATGATGAAAGCCAGAGACAATTCAATCACTTTTCACTTCTCTTGACTTCTTTTTCCAGTATTACAAATGTGGTGCCCAGTTTGCATTGGTAACCCTAGGAACACTTGGTGCATATACAGCATTCACAGTTGCGGTTACACGGTGGAGGTATGGTATTTCCCAGAGGCCAGTCAAGGCTGCAGAAATTAGTTATGATATAGCATATGTTTCAGGCTGTGTAAATCTTTGTCTTACAGAACTAAATTTAGAATTGAAATGAACAAAGCAGATAATGACGCAGGTAACGCTGCTATTGACTCACTGCTGAATTATGAAACTGTGAAGGTAATCTAAGTGTCTTTTCGGCTGCCTTTCACACTAGGATTTGTTCTGTCATTTAATTTAATGGGCACTGTAAGAATATCAGATTAGGATAGGATCTCTAGGTGTGATGAAATAATACTCCTTCATTTTTCTTTTGTTTAGAAATGTTCTTTTCTCTTTGATTTTTATTTGGAAATATCAGAATTTTACCTTCTGAGTTTGTAAGTGATCATAAATATATGATTAGCATCTTGATTACAAATGAATATTAGCTAATTAAGTTGACATGCAAGTTCTTGATCCTCTTTTTATCCTTCATAATGCCTAGCATCGTGCATTCCCTTAAATTTTTCATTCATTTTTGCATTTATTCACTTAATAATTACTGAATTGCTCTCATATACAAAGCACTGTACTAAGCACTAGGCTATGATAGGAGGAGATGGTAAAAAAGATTACAATGTCTCCCTTGACTTCTCATAATTTTATAATCTGCTAGAAAAGTTAAAGGAAGTATTCAAATGACTATTCAAAAAGTCATGATATGGTGAGGGCAGGTGGAACTATGAATTTAAGGCCTCAGGTTAAGGCTTTGTGAAGGAAGTGTCACTAGTAGAAGGCATGTTTAAATCAAGTCTAGGTTCAAATTTATTAGCTAGTTGAGAAATGTTTATTGGATGAATTTTGAATATAATCCATTACTTGAAAACCTTCAGGAATACCATAATCTAATATATTGAAAGTCAATATTTTTATGTTTGACAATTTCATACACGTATATAATGTATTATGATTATATTCCCCCCATTATCCTTTCCTGTCCCCTTCCCATTATCCCTTCTTATTCCCTTCCTACTCCTCTGACCCATTTTTCTCTTCAAAGTTGAATTTTATTTTATAATAGGATTTTCAATACCAAAGTATATCTGTATATTAAGTATGATAAAACTTACACCAATTGCATAGAAGAGTATATATTCAAATTTGCCCATAGTTACGATTTTTATATATTTATAGTATTTTAATAATGAAAAATATGAAGCACAGAGATATGACAGATTTTTGAAGACATACGAGACTGCTTCATTGAAAAGTACCTCTACTCTGGCTATGCTGAACTTTGGCCAAAGTGCTATTTTCAGTGTTGGATTAACAGCTATAATGGTGCTTGCCAGTCACGGAATTATGGCAGGTAATGGATTGATGGTTATCACATTTAGACACTATTATAAATGGGTTAATGGAAGAAATAAGTGTTTTGTATTAGTTGTAAAGTGTGCTCAGGAAAGCACTTTGACATTTTCAGAGTGTTTTTCTTTTCCCATTAGAATGTATTTTCTTGATTGATAATTCTTTTACTTCCTTTTTGTTAACACTGACTTACTTATTGAATGAAAATACTGCTTATTCATTTTATGGTTCTATAATGCGATTCTTTAGGAGAATTTGTTTTAAAAATCAACCATGTAAAATGTTTACTTTTATGATACCTTTTTAAAAAATAATAATGCTTTTATTAATTTGAGACATCAACCTTTTTAGTATCTGGTATCTTTAATTTTTCTTATAAACCTGGAAAACAATGCTATTAATATACTGTTTAGTTTAAAGGTCTTGTTTTGTAATTCAGTAGCTTTTTCTACTGGTTTTTTTTTCATTTACAAGTAATGTCTGTGCCTAGTCTTCATAATATGAGATGCATCATCTTTCTTGGTCATGATAGCCATTCACTCCAATTTTAATATATGTACTTTTATGAGTTTTCTTTTTAAATACTATACAAGAAATCTTTGCTTATGCCTTAGAAAAAAGGAAATATTTTTAACCTTCTTATTCTGTCATTACTTAAATCATTCTTTTTCATATATTACAGTGTGTTAGGTATGCTTTTCCCTCTCCATGCAATATACACCAGGTTCCTACATTGCCTAATTCATGCATTCATATGCTCTATAACTTGTGTCAGCTTAAATGTTGCTGATTATGTACATTTAGAACTATGTGTCACAGAAATTGGCTTTAAAACTCTTTCTTAAGCTAGAGAGCTTATACCTTTTCTTTTTCCAACTGCATAATAAGGTGCCCTTACCGTCGGAGATCTAGTAATGGTGAATGGACTGCTTTTTCAACTTTCATTACCCCTTAACTTCCTGGGAACTGTATATAGAGAGACAAGACAAGCACTCATAGATATGAACACTTTGTTTACTCTGCTCAAGGTAGACACGCGGATTAAAGTAAGTAATGTGTATAGTAGCCTTTTCAGAAGATCATGGAATACTGTCTCACTAATACTGGGTTGCTCCAGGACAGTGGTTCTCAACTTGTGACTTATAACCTGTGACAGAGGTCACATATCAGATATCCTGCATATCACTTATTAACACTACAATTCATAAACAATAGCAAAATTATGGTTATGAAGTAGGAACAAAAATAATTTATGGTTGGGGGTCAGCACAACATGGTTGTATTAGGAAGGTTAAGAACCACTGTTCTAGGAGAATATTCTTACATCACTAGGTTAGACAAACGGTTTCCTCATTGTCATCTCTTCCCCAACTCCTCACCAAGAAAATCTTTCCTGTGCAGTGATTGCATACCCCTTTAATCCCAGCACTCCAGTACTTGGTACACAGAGGCAGGCAGATCTTTGTGAGTTCAAGACCAGTCTGATCTACAAAGCAAATTCTAGGACAGCTAGAGCTGTTGTTATACAGAGAAACCTGTCGTGAAAAAAAACAAGATAGATAGATAGATAGATAGATAGATAGATAGATAGATAGATAGATGATAGATAGATAGATAGATAGATAGATAGATAGATAGATACAGACAGACAGACAGACAGACAGACAGACATGGATGAATGGATAGAGTGAGTCTTCCCTGCATCTGGCATATATAGGAATTTCTTATCTGCTCATTTTTGTGCAGTGAGTAATGAAAAAAAATCATACTTGGAAGTGACCTTATTCCATTTGCATAAATCTCCTTTCCCATATTTTTCTTGCTCTCCCTGTTAATTAAAAACATTGTCTAAAGAGTAGTATAAGTATTATGTTGTTTTTCTTTTTTCTTCCCTTCTAGGACAAAGTGATGGCATCTCCCCTTCAAATAACACCACAGACAGCCACAGTGGCCTTTGATAATGTGCATTTTGGATATATTGAAGGACAGAAAGTCCTTAGTGGAGTATCTTTTGAAGTCCCTGCAGGAAAGAAAGTGGCCATTGTAGGAGGTAGTGGGTCAGGGTGAGTAATTTAGTTTTTTATAAAATTCTACATTATTGTCTGATAATTGTGGAGGTGAATTTTTTATCATAGTGAAATAATTACTATACTTAAATTGAGCTTCCCTAATGACGACAGATGCTGATTAGCCTTTCTTCATCTCCAATTTCAGAAAGAGCACAATAGTGAGGCTGCTGTTTCGCTTCTATGAACCTCAGGAGGGTAGCATTTATCTTGCTGGTCAAAATATACAAGATGTGAGCCTGGAAAGTCTTCGGAGGGCAGTGGGAGTAGTACCTCAGGTATTGTAGAACAAAAATGTAATTGTTAGAGGGTTGGTGGATATATTACTATAATAATTTGAATCCAAGGAGCCAGCAATGCTAATGAAGTGGATAATGTTAAACTGTTCAAGTGAAATTCTACTACCAAAAGGAATTGTGTTTTGAGACAGCATCTCACCATGTACTTCTGACTGGCATGGAATTCACCATGTAAATCAGATTGTCCTCAATCAACCAGACATGGTTTCTAACCATAGCTCTAAGACTAATCAGTTCTATGGCACTAGTCTCACTTTCCTCATTTCTAAAATAAAGATAATATTTATAAGAAATAGTTATTATAGAGGATACACACATATATATTTACCAGACACAATACCCACAATATAAATGTTCAGAAAATTAAAACTAATACTTTTGAATATCTTTTAACAAATTAAATTTATAATTACAATGTAATTTATCTACCAACCTCAAGTTTTATGCCTTATTTGCTACTGGTCTACTTTATTATCAGGCATACAGTGCTTGACTGATAGTAATCATTTAAAAATATTTGGTGAGTGACATTGAAACAGAGAAGTAAATTCAAAGTAAAGCCTGAGAAAACAAGAAGTAGATAGTCTTACAGTGTATATAGTTTTATCTTAAAAGTCTATAAAGGAGTTTGAAGCTGTACCTGAATGCTAGAGTACTTGTCTGATGTCCATTGGTAAAGTTGATTTATGAAACCAAGTATCAGATCTCTGGGAGAACAGATCATATGGGGAAGGGAAAGGAGAAAACCTATAAGAAAGTCACCAGGAAGGAAATGGTTATCACAGCATTTGGGAGGCTATGATAGAGTAATTGACTTAAGATTGAGGCAGCCTGGGACATAATGCATTCCAGGCAGCTCTGGACTACAGAGTAAGATTCTATCTTTTAAAAACTAAAACAAAAAGAGTGATCTGACAGGGGTATGCCAATTATAAAAGGTCCCCAAGTGCTCCAGCATATGGCACTCCTTTCTATCCCATCTTTTGCTGAAAATCACAAATTTTAGTCGTATGAGTCACCTAGGAAGATTGTAGAAATTCCATTTCTTTTTTCACATGCTCGGTTTCTGATTGTGGAGTACATTGTGAGCCCAGAAATCTATATTTTTAATATGCATCTTATATGATTCTGATAGATACTTTAAGACGTGACTTTGTGTTAAGAAACAGTAACCTATACTGTTTGCCAAGTGAACTGCATTCTGGACTGTGACTTCATTTGGTCAAGTGTTCTAATTCATATGTCTTATTTCTGCCATTTTGGGGGCTATATAATGATTTCAGGCATCCTTTTGAAAATTAAAACCTCAAATTCACAAAGGAAGAAAAACAATTTATCCTTATTGGAGACATTAGTAATACAAACTTTGGTGAAAATGAAATAATACTTTCATCTAATAGATTGATAAATGAAGTTCTTTTTTTTTTTTATTCATTTCTCTTTGGGGGCCCTCCAGTCAGCTCCCAAATAATCACACAGAGACTTCTTAGGAATGCCTGGCCTTAGCTTGGCTTGTTTCTAGCCGGCTTTCCTTAAATTATCCCATCTACATTTTGCCTCTGGGCTTTTACCTTTATTTTTGTATATCTTTTATTTCCTTCTTATTCCATTGCTGGATGTGTAGCTGGGTAACTGACCCCAAACATCCTTTTCTCCTTCTTTTTTTCTTACTACTTCTCCCTTTCTTCTTTTTCTCCTATTTATTTTCTCTGCCTGGCAGCTCCACATGTCCCTCTTCTGCCTAGTTATTGGCTGTTCAACTCTTTATTAGACCAATCAGATGTTTTAGGCAAGCAAGTAACAGCTTCATAGAGTTAAACAAATGCAACATAAAAGAATGCAACACATCTTTGTATCATTAAATAAATATTACACAGTATAAAAGAATGTAACTCATCTTTAACTAATATTCCACAACAGATAAAGATTTTGAAAACCAGAATATCTAATTTAGATATAATTCTGTAACATGGGCAGCATTGTTTTGCTCATGAAAGAATATGGCTTTCATCATAAGAAAATTAACAATACATATAAAGTTCTGCAAAAGTATTCTAATAACTCTGACCCTAGGAAATTTTAGTAAGAAATTAAAAGATACAAACATGGGTCTGTTATCTACAGCATTATTTATAATTGTCCAAGGTGGATACCATATAAATATTCAGTGATAACTGAATGTTTGAAGTATTATAGTTTCAAGTGCCATGTAGTCATTAAGTTTTATCAAATTATATTATGATTGTTTTGTTGAACAAATATAGATATTTTGCCTGCATTTAGTCAGTTTTTGTACCCCATGCATCCTGGTGCTTGAAGAGACCAGAAGAGAGATTTGAATTTCTTGAATCTGAGGTTACAGATGAATGTGAATGTGTACTGGGAACTGAACCCAGATTCTCTGGAAGAGCAGCCAGTGCTCTTAACCAGTGAGAAATTTCTCCAGCTCAGCATTAAAGTTTTAAAGAATATTGAGTATCACGAACAGTCAATTCGACTATGTAAAGAAATATTAGATTAGTTTAATGTTGCAAACTATTACTTTAAATATATGAAGGTGTGTTGTGTTGACAGAAGTTTCTGTTTTTCCTGGTCCTCCAGCCATTCAATCCCAAAGAAACATACAGAGTTCTACATTAATCATAAACTATTTGGTCTATTAGCTCAGGCTTCTTATTAACTCTTATAACTTATATTAGCCCATAATTCTTGTCTGTGAGCCATGTGGCTTGGTACCTGTTATCAAGGCAGTCACATCTTGCTTCCTTTGCATCTGGGTGAAAGTTGCAGACTGAGCTTTCCTCTTCCCAGAATTCTACTGTTCTTGTTACTCCACCTCTACTTCCTGCCTGGCTACTGACCAATCAGCATTTTATTAACATACAAGTGACAAATCTTTACAAAGTACAAATCCACTATCCCACAGCAAAAATGTGTTGCATTTGTTTATGCTGTATTTGTTTAACTATGTAAAAATGTGTTACATTTGTTTATCCTGCATTTGTAACATGTAATGATGTGCTGTTTTGCCTGCCTAAGGCACTTGAGTGGTCTGATAAAAATCTGAATGGCCAATAGATAGGCAGTACAGCATTAGGCAGGGTTGGCAGGCAGAGAGAATAATTAGAAGGCGAATCTAGTCTTAAGAGGAGAGAACTATGGAGAAAGAGAGAGAAGCACACAAGGCCAACAGGCAGTGAAAGTAGGACATACAGAATGAAAGAAAGGTCAAAAGCCCTAAGGCAAAACATAGATGGAGAAAAGCAGGTTAAATTGAAATATAAGAGCTACTAGGACAAGCATAAGCTAAGGCAAAGCATTCATAACTAATATTAAGACTCGCATTTTTATTTGGGAGCTGGCGGTCCAAGAAATTTTATTTGGGAGCTGCTATAAAGGATATCAAACAAAATATTCTGGCTGTACAACATAGATTAATACTTGCAATTAGAGAAAAAGATGGAATAGACACCAAAGCATTGATGTGGTTTTCTAGACAATAAAGTTAATACATTATTTAGTTTCTTAAATTTGTGAACTGTGTGTGTGTGTGTGTGTGTGTGTGTGTGTGTGTGTGTGTGTGTGTCTATGTGTCTGGTGCATGCCATGTTATGTCATACCTACAGATAGTTCTGTGGTTATTTAAACTAAATTAACAATTGCATTATTTCACATAATTACTCATATTTAGTGTGTGACAAGAGTATTTAGCAAAAATCATGAAAATAGTTTATTTGTGTTTTGTTTTGGGAAATAGGGTCTTACTCTGTACTGCAGGCTAGTATCAAGCTCATGGTGCTCCTACTTCCTACCCCAAGTGTTGGGATTACAAGGGTGAATCACCACACATGTTTAGTTAATTTTTATTTTATCCATTTTTTGGTTATATTTTTCTGTTTTTCAGTTAGCATTTATTAATTTTTTTTCTGAATATAAAGTACTATAAAAATAGTTCTGTGTGTAGGACTTTGAGCTTATTTGGTACATTTAGTATGAGAAATTTATGTTAGTCGTGGATATATAAATGATCAGAATATTACTTGAAATAATATCTGAAATTCTCAACCTAAAAATACTGTAAAAGAAGACCTTTACTGGGTCTCCTGGTGAATATTAACAATTAGAGCCATTTTATTTCTCCTTGCTCTCAACCATTCAGAGACTGAAAAAAGAATAGGAGATAAATGGTCATTTGAAATAAATTAGCTTTAGTATGCCATGTCAAAACAAGGTGAATTATCAAATGACAGCTTGCACTGAACTTCCTCTAGTAAGTACACACATGATGCACAAATTCTTTATTTGCTGAGTTTCAAGGCCAAAGTAAAAGTTTCTTATAAATACAGGGAAATATATCTAACCTCATCAGTAATTAAGGAAATTCTAATGTAAACAAAAAGTACATTTCACTTTAAAATCATAAGTGAAAATGAGTACCAGGGTTGCTAAAGCTATGGAGATCTAGAAACCTTACATGCCATTTAGTAGAACATGCTCATATATTACTAGCTGCTGTTTTTGTAGGACAGCTGAGCAATAACATTACAAAGTAAATATAAACTTCACTTTTGACCTATCAGTTAACATCTAGGATTCCGGAATTCTTGCATAAATACTTAAGTGTGTAAAGCCATTTATATAATGCTTTTATCCCAACATGTTAACCACATTAATAGACATTAATGGGGGAATAAGTAATTTTTATCTACAGTAGGAAATATATAGCGATTAAAAGAATGAAGTATGTTTCTATTATCTAGAATGGAAAATCTCCAGTATATGTTAAATAGAAAAAGCAATTTACAATGTAGTATGTGTAATTTGGGTTCCCTTGTATTGGAAAAAAAGCATATGGTTAAGCATATGAATGTCTCAAAATAAGTCTGGAATGAACATAACAAATTATACATGGTAATTAGCTCCAGAAAGAGACCTGAGACTGCAGGTCTAGTAAAAGGGATTGTTGTGGTTTGCTATTTACAATTACTTTATGTCTTTATACTTTTTATTTTTTTTTCTTACTTAACATTTTTTTTACTTTTTTTTTTTTTGAGAAAAGGAAAAAAAAGTTTCCGCCTCCTCCCAGCCTCCCATTTCCCTCCCCCTCCTCCCTTCTCCCCCTCCACCCACTCCTCTCCCCCTCCCTCTCCAGTCCAAAGAGCAGTCAGGGTTCTCTGCCCTGTGGAAAGTCCAAGGTCCTCCCCCCTCCGTCCATGCCTAGGAAGGTGAACATCCAAACTGGCTAGGCTCCCACAAAGCCAGAACATGAAGTAGGATCAAAACCCAGTGACATCGTCCTTGGCTTCTCATCAGCCCTCATTGTTCGCCATATTCAGAGAGTCCAGTTTTATCCCATGCTTTTTCAGTCACAGTCCAGCTGGCCTTGGTGAGCTCCCACTAGATCAGTCCCACTGTCTCAGTGGGTGGGTGCACCCCTCGTGGTCCTAACTTCCTTGCTCATGTTCTCCCTCCTTCTGCTCTTCATTGGGACCTTGGGAGCTCAGTCCGGTGCTCCAGTGTGGGTCTCTGTCTCTATCTCCATCCATCACCAGATGAAGGTTCTATGGTGATATGTAAGATATTCATCAGTATGGCTATAGGATAGGGTAATTTCAGGTTCCCTGTCCTCAGCTGCCCAAGGAACTAACTGGGGACATCGCCTTGGGCTCCTGGGAGCCACTCACTCTAGGTCCAAGTCTCTTGCCAACCCTAAGGTGGCTCCCTTAATTAAGATTTGTGCTTCCTTGCTCCCCTATCCAACCTTCCTTTATCCCAATCATCCTGTTTCCCCAAGTTCCCCCCATCCTCCCCTTCTCACTTTTCTCTCCCCATCTCCCCTTACCCCCATCTCACCCCACCCCCAAGATCCCAATATTCTCCCCGGCAATTTTGTCTACTTCCCATAGCCAAGAGGATAACTATATGTTTTTTGCGGGGGTTCACCTTCTTATTTAGCTTCTTTAGGTTCACCAATTATAGACTTTATTTATGGCTAGGAACCAATTATGAGTGAGTACATCCCATGTTCATCTTTTTGGGTCTGGGTTACCTCACTCAGGATAGTGTTTTCCATTTCCATCCATTTGCATGCAAAATTCGAGAAGTCATTGTTTTTGACCGCAGCGTAGTACTCTAATGTGTAATGCTCAACCTCCTTAGCGATCAGTGAAATGCAAATCAAAACAACTTTGAGGTATCATCTTACACCTGTCAAAATGGCTAAAATCAAAAACACCAATGATAGCCTTTGCTGGAGAGGCTGTGGAGGAAGGGGTACCCTCATCCATTGCTGGTGGAAATGCAATCTTGTGCAACCACTTTGGAAATCAGTGTTTCAGTTTCTCAGGAAATTCGGGATCAACCTACCCCTGGACCCAGCAATACCACTCTTGGGAATATACCCAAGAGATGCCATATCATATGACAAAAGCATTTGTTCAACTATGTTCATAGCAGCATTATTTGTAATAGCCAGAACCTGGAAACAACCTAGATGTCCTTCAATGGAAGAATGGATGAAGAAAGTGTCTTTATACTTTTTAAAATTTATATAAATATGTATAATGAACACATATACAATAGGTGTCTATACAAATCTGCTTCAGGATGCTGTCCTCTTCCATAACACTATCTACTACAACCTTTTATATGGAAACATCAGTGCTTCACCAGAGGAAGTATATGCAGTAGCAAAATTAGCTGGTCTTCATGATGCAATTCTTCGAATGCCACATGGATATGACACACAAGTTGGGGAACGAGGACTCAAACTATCAGGTGAGCAAAGATTTTAAAGCTTTTACTTTTATATTCTCCTCAAACCAATTTGTTGGGACTGTTTATATTATTGATGGAATCTCATATATATCAGTGTTAATGTATAATCCACAACCTTTAAGGAAAGCCAAGACTTACTCACTTGGAATATAGTAAAAGTAGAGTTAATTAGTTTAGTACTGAATAGTGTATCTCTCATCTTATTTCCTAGGTGAGGTTCAGATGTCTAAACGTCCTTACACTTGTCCTGTTCATTTTCTTATCTTTCTTAGTTAGCTCACTGGTGAAAGAAATTTTGAGGTTTTTATATTTTTCTATGCAAATGTTTAATCATGAGATGGTATATTTAATCATAACTTTAAAATGACTGGATTTTTGAATAATTTATTTATTTACAAAATTTATTAAGTATACACTGCATGTGTCCTATGCCAAATTATGTATGGCTAAATGGGCCTGCTGTCAAGCAATGTGTGGTCTATTAGAAATTTTTTATTTAAGTTAAGAATATTTTAAGCAAAGGTTTTCTAGTTAAGTTTGTTTGTGGTTATTGTTTGGTCATAGCTTAGTAATATATGTTTATCATTTCAGTGTACCTTATAAAAGTTTATATAACTTGCCCTTGTAGTTAAGAGAAGGTAAAATGTATTTGGTATACACTCTTACTTTGAAAAATGCTATTAAATAACCGCTTATCTCAAAACATACTTAAATATTAGATTGGGACCTTTTATGTTAAATCATAAATTAGGTATTCATGGTTTCATGTCTTTAAGTTTTCTAGTTTCAGATATTGGGTTTGTCCTTTGATTTGTTGATTCATTGCTAATGAATTTTTTATCTAAGGGTTTTGCATATTGAAATATCCATAATAGAAAGTAACATATATGATAAACATGCTTTTGGTAAGAACAATTGAAAAAATCAAAGTTGTTACTTATCATTTTTATTCATTTCACTGACATGAATTAGAGATTCATTAAGATTGAATTTGTATTCCAGGGAATATAGTTTGTCAAAGGATACCATATATAGACTTAGACTGAACAATTCAGTTAAGTGGCAAGTGATAAAGAATTTAGGTAAATGTTACAGGTATAATTTGATGGTTATAATCAACAGGAATACTAGAAACAGAATATTCCTGTATTGTGTTTCCTTAAATGAAAATATTCTTTTTCAGGAGGAGAAAAACAGAGAGTAGCAATTGCAAGAGCCATTTTGAAGGACCCCCCAGTTATTCTCTATGATGAAGCTACTTCATCATTAGACTCAATAACTGAAGAGGTAAATGACAATGAAAATAACAAAAGAAACTTTTTTCCTTGGAATCTTCAGTGCAATGTTTGCATTACTTAGAACAGTGGTTCCCAACTTTCCTAATGTGACCCTTAATACCCTCATGTTGTGGTGACCCCCAACCGTAAAATTATTTCTGTTGCTACTTCATAATTTTGCTACTTTTATGAGTTGTAATATATGTGTACCTGTTACACAAGAAGTCTGATATCTGACCCTGTGAAGGGATCATTTGACCCCCAAAGGGGCTGCAACTTACAGGTTGAGAACCACCGACTTAGTGTTTTGAATGTATTTCAGTGGGAGATATTATAAAGTAAAATAGCCAACCCCGTCTTTTTATATGGCACGTGTTAGTAAATTCTACAAAAGCCAGGTTGCATTGAACCAGATAATACATTGTTACAAATGTGCTTCCTTTTGGAAGTGTATGATACGCTATGCTATTACTATATCACTCCTGTATCTTGCAAAGCTATACATATTACCTGACATGCTAGTGAGGGAAGAAAGTTTTAGTAACTGTCTTATTGTTTAGCACTCCTTAATAGAAGTCATGTAAGTGACTCTGACACAGTCTAACCAGAATGCCTTTCACTTACTATTGAAGTGCAAGTCAGACCATCCAACCCTTGGAATAGTACCATTTTTTTCAGTTCACAAAGTGTTATGTAACAGCAAAACTTTTGTGACAATGATGCCATGATACTACCCCAACTAGTACATTGCATCTTATAACATCTTTACATTACATACAAAAGTTTCAGCAACAATGGTAATTTCGTGTAGGTTAGTCTAGAACTAAAGCTAGGCAAATGTTGCAGTTTGCTACTTTTCACTGAGTATGTGGTAGGAACCTAATGTTAACTTAGAGGTCTTCTTTCAGCTTTACAGGCAATGTGATTTAATATTTACATGTGGAATTAAATTTGAGGGAACATTATTATTTTATTAGCAACATATTTAAAACAGTTCAAAGTAGATTCATTTGAGAATTACATTTTGAATGAATATTGAACAGGACTAGATCCCATTCACAAGAGAATAGCAACCTATTTATGAGAACTTCATGCCTAAATATATGTTGTACAAGTTATAAGCTAACAGGATAAAATTTATAACAGCAGTTTTTGAGTCACATAATATAATTATGTTAGAGAATATATCCCATTCAGCATTTACAAAGAATTCCTCAGAAGAAGAAGTTTTGATAAATTTCAGTGAGTCCTTTTAATAGGTAAAGGGAAGTCAGAATTTGAGCTTTTATAGGTAAGAAAGGAGAGAGACTCTCTACAAACATAAGGTTGATCATTAGTCTGTCCTAGTAAAAACATAAGGTCTCCTTTTCAGAAAATTGTATGTTCCCTGTAATTTATGCTTTTAAAACATGAAATGTTTAGAAATACCTGTGGGAAGCCAGTGAGCATATCCCTATTACCCACACTGTTTCTCTAGCCAACAACTTCTATAGATAATTGAATTACACATGTAACTGTCTTACACTTTATAGTCAGTAAACAAAATCTGTTTTCTAGAATGTATTAAGAACCCAAAATGTGAAAAGGCACACCTTTAATTCTATCAGTGTAAGGCCATTTGGATCTACATAGTAAGTCTTGTAGCAGCCAAGCTACATACTGAGACCCTACCTCAAAACAACAAACACGAACTCAAAATGCTTTTGAAAAAAAAAAAGACTGCCTCAAGTAAAAAGTTCTTGGATGTGTTTTGCCTTTGAACTAACGAAAAACAAATGTTCCTGCAGGCTTTCAGACTCCTTTCTTTGAGTTTTTTTTTTTTATTTTCTCTGCTTCCTGTTACTTGAATATTTCCTCATTTTAGTTTTCTTCTTGTTGATAAGATTATAGATGACCGTGTTCCTCATACCGTTAGAGTTTGTCTTTTTAAAATCATATTGTCTCAGATGTTTTAGTGACATGCTGCCTAAGTGATATTTTTTATTTTAGTATTCTAATAATTACTTTCCAATTTTCTTTGTTTTTTGTCCTTTTGTTTCTTTTAGTATTAGAGGTGAAATATTTAGTGTTGATATGAATTCCTAAGTTCCTTTAGTAAAGATAGCATTGTTTTACTTTCCATTAACCTAATGAAAGCTCAGGTTTGGTTTTCTCATACTCTTGTCAAACTTGTAGGCTATTCTTAGTGCCATGAGGGATGTGGTGAAGCACAGAACTTCGATTTTCATTGCACACAGATTGTCAACAGTGGTTGATGCAGATGAAATCATTGTCCTGAGCCAGGTAAGAAATGAACTTTAAAAGATAGTATTCATTGCTACTCAGCCTTAATTAGAGAAGTTTTTCTCTGCAATGATAGGCAGTGAATGAAAGGACTTATGGCTGCTGAAGATGCAGAAAATAACTGACAGTTGAGTGTTCAGCCCTAAACAGCACATTTATGCCACTCTCTCTAATGCTTAGGGAACATGGAGGAATGGGTCAGGGGTGTTGGATTGGGGGATAAAGAACCAGAAGAAAAGAAGAAAGACTGTGAGGTGCTATTTTCTGGCCATGACACAGCAATTGTAATCATCATCTTTCAGCAACTGCAGCTTCCTGCACTGGGGGTGCACAAGACTGAGCCAGTCAGCAGTCAAGTCATGAATACAGGAGGGTGTCACAGGGCATATCCTTCCCCAAGAAACTATTAATTGCTTATGGAGTCTAAGGGAGGGCTGTGATTGTCTTCACTTGTGTACCCAAGGTACCACCAGACTCTATTGGATACTTCTAAGCCAATGGTCATATAGGCTGTCCTGGTAAAAATCAGTGGATTACAAAACAAAAAGACATGAATGTAGGAAACGCATTTATAGGGAAGAGGAGATTTAACAGGGATAAAATGAAGATAAGAAAGGGCAGTGGTGAAAGTAATCAGTAAATTTTATATATCTATATGAACTTACCAAAGAATAAATTTAATAGAAACTATAAAAGGAAAAATGATAGTATTTGAAGAATCTTAGAAATAATTATAGGTACCCAAAATTTAATTATTGTGTCCAATGAAATATTTCAGAATTTGTGTTCTTTTCATGAAATTAAATCTTAATAGTATTCTGGTTTTTGTCACTTTTGTAGGAAATAATGCATTAAATTTCCAAAAAGGATAAACTATATTAACTCACTCTTTATTAAAGTACTAAAAGCAAATGTTTGATTAGGAAAGTATTAAATCTTCAAGATAGAAGCATATTTTCAATGATTGTCTATATAAAATAATTTTGCTTCATTCAGTTTTGCCCTGAATAGATCTTTGCACAGTGTCTTTGTATTTTCATTGTTATATATATATATGTGTGTGTGTGTGTGTGTATCATAAATATCTTAAAATTTACAGTAAAATAAAAATGATCATTTTTTTAAATATAATTTTTTATTGAAAAAAAAGATTTCCGCCTCCTCCCCGCCTCCCATTTCCCTCCCCGTCTCCCTTTTCCCCCCTCCTCCCTCTCCTCTCCCCCTCCCCCCACTCCTCTCCCCCTCCCTCTCCAGTCTGAGGGGCAGTCAGGGT
>NW_026068155.1:1117356-1126698 GCF_014885135.2 Alexandromys fortis | reverse complement strand
TGATCTTGTATCCTGCCACATTACTAAAGGTGTTTATCAGCTGTAGGAGTTCTTTGGTGGAGTTTTTGGGGTCGCTTATGTACACTATCATATCATCTGCAAATAATGAAAGTTTAACTTCTTCCTTTCCAATTCGAATCCCCTTGATCCCCTTATGTTGTCTTATTGCTATTGCTAAAACTTCAAGCACTATATTGAAGAGGTATGGAGAGAGTGGACAGCCTTGTCGTGTTCCTGATTTTAGTGGGATGGCTTTGAGTTTCTCTCCGTTTAGTTTGATGTTAGCTGTCGGTTTGCTGTAAGGGGTACCCTCATCCATTGCTGGTGGGAATGCAAACTTGTGCAACCACTTTGGAAAGCAGTGTGGCGGTTTCTCAGGAAATTCGGGATCAACCTACCCCTGGACCCAGCAATGCCACTCTTGGAAAATGATCATTTTTTAAAGTGACTAATTTTGTTTTCATTGTAGGTAAAGTAAAAATATACTATTTTATCACTTTTGAGGGAATTACTATACAATCTTACTATCTAAATGTTCTCAGCAATCGTTGTGATTGGCAGATCTGAACATTTTTAATAATTGTCCTTTACTCCTGTCTGTATGGATCTTTTTCCCTCACCTCTTAGCATTTGATTATTTCTAACACTGTTCAGTTTTTCATATCACATACAGAGCTTTTGCCATCATTATCATTCTCTTCTAATCAATACTTCTATTTTTTTTATTGTTTTGGAAGCCAGTGTACTGAGAGTTAGGGGATGGGAAGCAATTGTGTGCTTTCTAAAGCTTGAGTTATCAAGAGGGACTTTTTTGTGATACTACAGATTGAACTCAGAGCCTATACATGCTATCAAGTGTTCTACTGTTGAACTGTATTCCCAGCCCACAAAGGTTTTTTTTTTCATTCCACTAATATTTAGACAGTATTCATTATTGTGATATTTATACCCTTTATTCTATAAGAAATTTATATGTTTGTGACTTTAAATGTGTTAGTTTGTTCCTAAATGTTGACATTCTTTAGAAAATAAGTTGTTTTTCCCAATATGGTTAAACCAAAATATCTTAAATGGTAACTTAAACCTTACTATATCTTTGATATTTAAGAATCTGAAATAAAATCTGATATTTTGTACTTTTTTTAATTTTTTTAATTTTGTACTTTTTAAACTAAGCTTAACAAATTATATGCAGTCATGCTCTCAGAGCTTTTATTCAATAATAGAAAATATTGAGATTTCTTAGTAAATAACGTATTTACATATGTCTGTGCAGAAATGTCACAACATTGCCCCATGGGTTTTGAATTACAATTAATGTATTAATGGCCATAGCATATGTAGAAATATAAACTTTCTTGGTATTTTTGTTTGTTGGCCCTCTAATTGGTTAATTTTATCACTTCATTTTCAATTGGGGGTTTGTCTGCCACCTCAGGCATTGTCAAAATTTGTTTATATTTCTGTTAATATGACATGCCTATGAGACATATGATTGATCATGGAAGATTAAACACACTTACTTTCCTTCTCCATCCCAACTAAAAGAAAAGTGAAGGAATAAAATGAGTATAATTATAAATCATATAATTATAAAGATACTAGAAGAATTAATAGTGAACAAAGAATATCAGCAGATATGGGGAAGATGTTAAGTAGATAGATTAGAAGGACTGAGAAATTTGGATACTACTGGACTCCTTGAATGTGGCTGACAATGAGGGCTGACTGAGAAGCCAAGGACAATGGCACTGGGTTTTGATCCTACTGCATGTACTGGCTTTGTGGAAGCCTAGCTGTTTGGATGCTCACCTTCCTAGACCTGGATGGAGGGGGGAGGACCTTGGACTTTCCACAGGGCAGGGAACCCTGACTGTTCTTTGGACTGGAGAGGGAGGGGGAGAGGAGTGGGGGAGCGCGAGGGAAATGGGAGGAGGGGAAGGACGAATCTACTTGGCTTACAAGTTACAGTCTTTCATTGAGGAAAGCCAAGGCATGAGCTGATGCAGAGGCCATGAGGGATGCTGCTTGCTGGCTTGTTCCCCTTCCCTTGTTCAGCCTGCTTTCTTACACACCCGAAGATTACCTGCTCAGCGATGGCATCACCCACAGTACTGGGACTTTCCACATTAATCAATCAAATACATGCCCTCCAGACTTGCCTACAAGCCAATCTTATGGAAGCACTCTCTCAATTGAGGTTCCTTCTTCCCAGATGTGCCAAGTTTGTATCAAGTTGACAAAAAAAACTAATTAGGATATTAAATATAAATGTATAATTATATTTATTACATCATATCACCAGGTTATAGTTCTTAACAACTTCCCCATGTATTGTATAATACACAAGTGTATTATAAGGATAAATAGTCCAAAGGGAAGAGTTGGTAATTCTATGGAAGTACCCATTTTGAAATTATTCTGTATGTAAGTAAGACTGAGCAGCATATACTGAGTAAATACACAGCTCTTAGAACAGAGATCTTACTTGGGAGAAGAAAGTTGCAAGTAAAAAAAATCATCAGAGGATAGGAAGACTCTCACAAGGTTTATGTTTTAACAGAATTACCCATATAAATTCCTTATGCAGAAAGTATTCTAATTCTGTCTACTGCAAAAGCCTGGGAGCAATGAAATTCTGAAAGTAATGAGCATTCCCAGCACACAGATTTCGGACACTAAATTACTATTTCTCACTAAAAGGACCCAAACCTTCTTCAGTAAAAGCTGATCTGGGGTAGGGCAACTAATGAACACATGTCACAAGGACACAGGAACCACATTGAATGACCTCCCACTGGCCAAATGTGGGATAATTAGAGCAGTCAAATGAATAATGGTGCTAATGAGTTGTAACATACTGAATAAAAAACTAATTTTTGCATCCATGATAATACTTTTAAAACAAGAAGTGCCAAGGGGAAAAGAAAAGCCCTTCTTTAAGAATACCACCAGCCAGCCTATAGAAGGAATGATAAATTTAGAAAATCAGATTTTGCCACCACCATTGTAATAATTGTGTTTAGAAAACAGTCACCGCTGGCTGATAAGACTATTGAGGAACAGATTTTTCAATCGGTTTGAAAGTAAATCCCATAGGTTACTTATTATGAGCATAAAACTTGATGGTTAAATACAGAAATTTTCTAGATACCTTTAACCACAAGATCAAATTTCATATCAGTAATGGAGCAAACCAACCTCCTTACCTTCTGATATGATGCTGCATTGAAGACATATTACTCTTTTTAATATTTTATTTTTAGTTATGTGTATATGTGTAGGTCTGTGGAATAGAGAGGTTGTGCTCATGAGTTTAGTGCCAGGAGAGTCCATTAGAAGGTCTTGAATCCCCTGAAGCAGCAGTTACAGGCCATTATGAGCTGGGTACTGGGAACCCAGCTCAAGTTCTCTCAGAGACGAAGAAGGACTCCTAATAGCTGAGCCATCTCTGACCCCACATGACTTAATAATCAGGAAAAAACTAGATAAATCCAAACTGAAGGGCAGTCTATATTAAAAAAAAAAAAAACTCTAAGCGAGTTAGACCTGGACATTTAAAAAATGTCAGTGTCACAAAGAGAGAGTAGGACACTGCTAGAAATGCATGTGTAGATGCAGGCAGTATTCTCGTTACTGCGCAGACCACAGCTCCTTTGCATTGTACTCAATAAACTATTCTTGAAAAGGGAAAACTATTGAAAATCAGTATTTTGGTTTTCTTCAGCTCCTAGGTGGAAAAAAAGGGCATTGTTGTAATATTTACTAAAGGTTGAAAATGAAGCATATGTTAAGATAAGAGTATCATGGCGTTGCTAAATTTCTTGGGTGTGATATAATTATGTCAGGCATGTAAAATTGTCCCTTACTTTTAAAGATATATACTAATGAAATATTAGAAGTATAATATCAGTATGTACAGCTCATTCCCAGATTGTTTGACAAAATAGAATATGATTTTATGTACAGGTAAAAATATGTCCTTATTGCATATAATATATGAGAGAGAATAAGTAGAAAGTGAGGCAAAGCAAGTATGGAATGAAACTAAGCAAATGAGGCAGTTACTAAGTTTAGGAAGAAAAAACTGTAAGAAAAAATATATATATAATCCCAGTGTCTACATGATTCATCATGAAACATGTAATCATAAAGTAAACAACATAAAATACGTGCATAGACATAACAAAATAAACAGCAAGAATTTGTGATGCAGGAGGTGTTATTAGAAGAGTGAAAAATTCAGCAGAGGAATTATGGGATGATTGGAGTATTGACTCTTCAACTTCCTTAATAAGTTCATAAATAATGCCATAAATCAAGAAGCAATATAGCCATATATGTGTACACATCCAGTACTTTGGCGTTGGCACAGACTGACTTCACTAATATTACAGAAAGTTTCTATTTGGAACAATTCTGTCTATAAGAATACCCATGAAAGTGACAAATTCTTTTTGTCTCTCATCATGTTTAACAGTAGCCATCAGATAGGAAATAATTCTGGATCAGAGCCTGGAGTCCATGCCAAATCAATGAATGTTGTGTTTAATAGGCACTGTTAACAAAAAGAGCTACTGGAAGAAGTAAACTTAATTTTCATGAAGTCTTCTTTATTTCATGAAGTTTTATTTCAGAATTCACATGGATTTAACAATATTGTTTTTAAATCCTTTAAATCCCTGTATAAATAACAGTTCTTTTGATTTGAACATTTGCTGATTACAGAAAATATCACCTTTTTAGAATTTTAATCTTCTCTTTATGCCTTTCAGAATGAAAAATAAAACAGTAAAGCTTTATTTCTTTATATACTATGATGTTTGTAGGATTGGGAATCTCATAGTTTTTGTTAACTGAGTCTGGGTAGTACAGCAGTGGAGAAGCATTCCTACCTCAGTTCTTTCCAGTGGAGCTATGAATGAGGAATTAGAAGAAGTGTTTTAATAAATACAGGTCCTTCAAAAATCTTTCCTTATAAGTTACTATATAGTTTTAGGTAAATGCTGGTTAACTGACATGTACCTTGTGTTTACTTTTTAGGGGAAGGTAGCTGAACGTGGTACCCACTATGGTCTGCTTGCTAACTCTAGCAGTATCTACTCAGAGATGTGGCATACACAGAGCAGTCGTGTACAGAACAATGATAACCTCGGATGGGGAGCAAAGAAAGAAAGGCTCTCCAAAGAAGAGGAAAGGAAGAAGCTCCAAGAAGAAATTGTTAACAGCGTGAAAGGCTGTGGCAATTGTTCCTGCTAAGGAACACAAGACTATTTTTGTCTTTCTTTTTGTTGTCTTGTTTGGTTTTAGAGTACACATTTGCACTGAAGCAAAACTTGTTCATAAATTTTCAAATTTTACATTCTCATTCCTTTAATCTTATTAAATAACATATATTTGAAGGAGGGTCTGATTTTTATGTCTTTCACCATCTTTTGAATGTGACATCTATAATTATCCCCAAGTTATTTTTCTTGTTCCTGCCCCAGTTGTGTTCAGTGCATAATTCTTGTTACCATTTGATTTGACCCTATAGTCATTTTTGAAGTCTGATATTCATTTGCTATTGATAACCAGATGAAGTAGAGTGATTTCCAAATTTATGCAGTATTTAAACCTCCTTTGTGCTGACAAGTTGTAGAGAGAGTGGCTTTTTTCTCTTATAATTAAACAGGAATAAAAAAGAGAAGAGTGTAGGTTTTCTCTTCCTTCCTCCCTCCAATTATAGTTCTTCGTCAGTCTGAAAATTAATTTGCAAATACATTTAATGTTGGAACTTACCAAAATGAACTGTACTTATACTTTGGGCATTTTCCTTTTTGACACCTATAGTAAGAGTTCTTATTATGTCCTTTTGGGAGAAAAACTCACATTGGTATAGAATAATATCTTTATATTATTATACTGCAACTCTTCTCTAGTGATTGGAATTTTATTTTGACCCCCCACCCAAGTTTTTGTTTTGGACCAAAATTTATTAATTTTTATTTCAAGTCTCAGAAACCTTGATGTCATTTGAAAGGTATTATACTGGCAATGATCGCCAAAGTTTAAGGAGTTAATGGTCTTTCCTATTTCTATCTTAAATGCACTGCTTTTGCTATCTGAAATTATACAATGAAATAAGTAAATAGGATGTTGTACATCCACACATGTGAATGTCTATGTACATGCTAATATATGTATATAAGTCAGTGTCCCCTTAAAATTATTAAAAACATTTGATAAATAGGAAAGAATTCCATCTATAGGTATATTCTTTAGGTGACCAGATCTCTTAATCTGTATTGACACTTCACAATTGCAGTTTATTGTAACATTTTTTCTTACTTATTCATAATTTAATGAATTTTTGTTAAGTCTAATGTAAAAGAGAGACTAATGATATAGAAAAAAAATTTTACCTGTTAGAAATAATTATTAAAATGATAATACACATTCACTTAAAAAAATGTTCTCTTAATTCAGACATAGTAAAGTACGCCTGGAGTCTCAGCATCAGGAGGTTGAGTCCAGGAATTTGAGGCTAACCTGGGCAATATAGTGAGACCCTTTCTCTTGTAACTGAAAAAGGAAACAAAAAGTTCTTCTCTTGTTTCAATATGAATTTAATTTGTTTGATAATACCCATTCATTTTGAAACATGTGTATCTCATGAATGGCCACATAATCATTTATAATGTGGCTTTATTTCTCAGGAAAGGTCCTAAACTGCTTGTTACATTATGGTTTTAATGTGTTTTTAATGATAATTTAGTGTGGGAGAGATTAATATTTTTTGATTTGTGTTATTGTAATTGGTGAATAAATACCTTCTGTTATATAATACTTTGCTGATCTGAAGCCACTATTTCAGTTAATCTTTGATGCCAAAGTAATTTTTGCAGGATCTTACTTTTAAAATTGAAAGTAACACTGCTATGTTTTGTAGTTTGTTTTGTTGATATTTCTTGCTCTCGGTATGTAGTTATCAGTGCTATTCTCGAGGGGGGAAGAGTACATCCTTTGAATAAATCAGTTACATTACTGCAGATGTGATTAAATTTAGATAAAAATTTTGCATCACTATTAATTCCTTCATTTGCAGCAATGCTGATGGAGATGATGGAACTCACACAGACAAGCAGAGTGTAATAATCATTAGTAAGAATTCTCCTTGAAGTGTACATAGCAGTGTTCAAAGAAAGTTATTTTGTGATATAGGGAACATTTACTCCAGGAAAGTAGGAATATTTTCAGGATAGGGATAATATTCCCACTAAGATTTTGAAACTGTTTTCTTTTCATATGTTTGCAGGTGGTTCTTAGGCATTTGTAGTCATTAACCTCTCTTTCGGCTAACAAAGCTATAATTATCTAAAAAAGACAGAGTAGAGGCAATAACTAAGTCTTAAAGACATCTTTTTAAAAATTACATCATCCTTAGGTGGTTCTATAGAGGGAAATAATAGACAGATGAAGATGAAAGACAAGGTTCCTAGGATGATTCAGTCATGGGAAATGCCAAGAAAAGGGCAGTTAATTATAATGCACTAATTTTTACATCACAATATTACATAATTAGGCAAAAAGGATAATTTGTATGAATTAAAAATGAAAACAGCATTGCAGCAGTGTTTTTTTTTAATATATTGGGAAGAGTAAGCTATACTTTTAAAATTTGAGCTTTGAAAATAGAGCAAGATAATGGGGGTTCATTTCTTAACATCTCTTTTTTTTCTTTTTTATTGAAAGAAAAAAAATTTCCGCCTCCTCCCAGCCACCCATTTCCCTCCCCCTTCTCCTACTCCACTCCCCCTCCCCCACTCCTTCCCCTCCCTCTCCAGTCTGAAGAGCAGTCAGGGTTCCCTGCCCTGTGGTAAGTCCAAAGTCCCCCGCCCCCTACATCCTGGTCTAGGGAGGTGAACATCTGTAACGGCATAAGCGAATGCAGACAGATTGTCAAAATATAGACAGCTTTAATGGAGGAATAGACTTACAGAACCACCTTTCCCGCGGAGACCGGGAAAGCAGAAGCAAGCAAGTGCTCGCCAAATTTATAGGAAAACTTTAGCCTGAGGCGAACACGCCCCCTAAGGGGTAGGACTTATCCCTACAAACATCCAGACTGGCTAGGCTCCCACAAAGCCAGAACATGAAGTAGGATCAAAACCCAGTGCCATTGTCCTTGGCTTCTCAGCAGCCCTCATTGTCTGCCATGTTCAGAGAGCCCAGTTTTATCCCATGCTTTTTCAGTCCCAGTAGAGCTGGCCTTGCTGAGCTCCCAATAGATCAGTCCCACTGTCTCAGTGGGTGGGTGCACCCCTTGTGGTCCTGACTTCGTTGCTCATATTCTCCCTCCTTCTGTTCCTCATAGGGACATTGGGAGCTCAGTCCGGTGCTCCAGTGTGGGTCTCTGTCTCTATCTCCATCCATCACCAGATGAAAGTTCTATGGTGATATGCAAGATATTCATCAGTATGGCTATAGGAGAGGGCCATTTCATGTTCCCTGTCCTCAGCTGCCCAAGGAACTAACTGGGGACATCGCCCTGGGCACCTGGGAGCTCCTCTAGCTCCAAGTCTCTTGCCAACACTAAGGTGGCTCCCTTAATTAAGATTTATGCTTCCTTGCTCCCTATCAAACCTTCCTTTATCCCAATCATCCTGTTTCCCCAAGTTTCCCCCATCCTCCCCTTCTCACTTTCTCTCCCCATCTCCTCTTACCCCCTCCCACCTCACCCCAAAGATCCCAATTTATTGCCCAGCAATCTTGTCTACTTCCCATAACCAGGAGGATAGCTATATGTTTTTCTTTGGGTTCACCTTCTTATTTAGCTTCTTTAGGATCACAAATTATAGACTCAATGACCTTTATTTATGGCTAGGAACCAATTATGAGTGAGTACATCCCATGTTCATCTTTTTGGGTCTGGGTTACCTCACTCAGGATAGTGTTTTCTATTTCCATCCATTTGCATGCAAAATTTGAGAAGTCGTTTTTTACCTCTGAGTAGTACTCTAATGTGTATATATTCCACACTTTCTTCATCCATTCTTCCTTGAAGGACATCTAGGTTGTTTCCAAGTTCTGACTATTACAAATAATGCTGCTATGAACATAGTTGAACAAATGCCCTTATCATATGATCGGGCATCTCGGGTATATTCCCAAGAGTGGTATTGCTGGGTCCAGGGGTAGGTTGATCCCGATTTTCCTGAGAAACCGCCACACTGCTTTCCAAAGTGGTTGCACAAGTTTGCATTCCCACCAGCAATGGATGAGGGTACCCCTTTCTCCACAACCTCTCCAGCAAAGGCTATCATTGGTGTTTTTGATTTTAGCCATTCTGACAGGTGTAAG
>NW_026068155.1:1115049-1115913 GCF_014885135.2 Alexandromys fortis | reverse complement strand
TTTTTTTCTTTCAGCTTATTTATATGATGGATTACATTGATAGATTTTCGTATGTTGAACCAGCCCTGCATCTCTGGGATGAAGCCTACTTGATCATAATGGATAATTTTTCTAATGTGTTCTTGGATTCGGTTTGCCAGTATTTTGTTGAGGATTTTTGCATCGATGTTCATGAGTGAGATTGGCCTGTAATTCTCTTTCTTGGTTGAGTCTTTGTGTGGTTTTGGTATCAGAGTGACTGTAGCTTCATAAAAGGAATTTGGCAATGATTCTTCTATTTCTATATTGTGAAATACCTTAAGGAGTATAGGTATTATGTCTTCTTGGAAGTTCTGGTAGAATTCTGCATTGAAACTGTTGTTCTTTTTTAAAAAATGCTGCAAGATCCCCGCGGCAGTAGGCAGCAGAAATGCTGTAGGTCCCAAATGTTGGTAGTGGGCCATGTGGTGGCAGACAGCGGGCCCTGGGAGCAGCCAGTCCCAGGCAGAAATGGCTGCCAGTCCCAGAGCGGTGCCCTGAGCGGTGGTGGCGGGCCATGTGGCGGCAGACAGCAAGCCCTGGGAGCAGCCGGTCCCAGGCAGAGATGGCTGCTGGTCTCAGTGGTGGTGGAGGGCCATGTGGCAGCAGGCGGTGGGCACCAGGCAGAGATGGCTGCTGTTCCCTGAGCAATGGCTGGTCCCAGGCAGGGAGGCACATGGCGGGCGGGCAGAAGACAGAAACATGGATAGACACGACATGGAGGGTGAGGTTGAAGTTTATTCAGGGTGTTATGGAGGAGGAAGGGTGAAGGGGGGACAGAGAGAGAGAGAGAGAGAGAGAGAGACAGAGAGACAGAGAGAGAGACAGAGAGACAGAGAGGGGGAG
>NW_026068155.1:1101243-1114048 GCF_014885135.2 Alexandromys fortis | reverse complement strand
CAGTAGTTGACTGTTCAGTGTCCATGAGTTTTTAGGCTTTTAGGGGTTAGCATTGTTGTTGAATTCTAACTTTAATCCATGGTGATCTGATAAGACACAGGAGGTTACGAATATTTTATTTTGTAACTGTGGAAGTTTGCTTTGTTACCGAGTATGTGGTCAATTTTTGAGAAGCTTCCATGAGCTGCAGAGAAGGTATATTCTTTCCTATTTGGGTGAAATGTTCTATAGATGTCTGTTAAGTCCATTTGCTTCATTACCTCCATTAATTCTCTTATTTCTCTGTTAGGTTTCTGTCGGATTGACCTGTCCATTGGTGAGAGAGGAGTGTTGAAGTCTCCTACTATTAGTGTGTGCAGTTTGATGGCTGCCTTGAGTTTTAGCAATGTTTCTTTTATGTATGTGGGTGCTTTTATATTACGGGCATAGATATTCAGGATTGAGACTTCATCCTGATGAATTGTTCCTGTTATGAGTATAAAATGCCCCTCTCCATCTCTTCTGATCGATTTAAGTTTGAAGTCAACTTTGTTAGAAATTAGTATGGCCACACCTGCTTGTTTCTTAGGTCCATTTGCTTGATAAGCCTTTCCCCAACCCTTTATTCTGAGTAGGTGCCTGTCTTTGTGGTTGAGGTGTGTTTCTTGTAAACAGCAGAATGTTGGATCCTGTTTTCATGTCCAATCTCTTAGCCTGTGCCTTTTTATAGGTGAGTTGAGTCCATTGACATTAAGTGATATTAATGACCAGTGGTTGTTAACTCCGGTCACTTTTTTAGTAGTAGAGTTTGTGTGTTTCCCTTCTTTGAGTTGTGCTGGTGAAGGGTGTCTAGATGTTTGAGTTATTGTGGTCATTGTTGGACTCATGGTTAGTGATTTTCCTTCTATTACTTTCTGTAAGGCTGGATTTGTAGCTACGTATTGTTTAAATTTGTTTTTATCCTGGAAAATTTTGTTTTCTCCATTTATAGTGAATGAAAGCTTGGCTGGGTATAGTAGTCTGGGTTTGCATCCATGGTCTCTTAGTTTCTGCAGTACATCTATCCAGGACCTTCTGGCTTTCATGGTTTCCATGGAGAAGTCAGGTGTAAGTCTGATAGGTTTACCTTTATAAGTAACTTGGCCTTTTTCCTTTGCAGCTCTTAATAGTCTTTCTTTAACCTGTCTATTTTGTGTTTTGATTATTATATGGTGAGGAGATGGGTTTTTTTTTTGGTCCAGTCTATTCGGTGTTCTGTATGCTTCTTGGACCTTCAAAGGAATATCTTTTTTTAGGTTGGGAAAGTTTTCTTCTATAATTTTTTAAATATATTTTCTGGACCGTTGAGCTGCACTTCTTCTCCTTCTTCAATCCCAATTATTCTTACGTTTAGTCTTTTTATTGTATCCCCGATTTCCTGAATGTTTTGTGATGAGAATTTGTTGGTTTTGCTGGGTTTTTTTTGATCAGTTTGTTTATTTTCTCTATGGTATCTTCAGTGTCTGATATTCTTTCTTCTATCTCTTGTAATCCGTTGGTAGTACTTGTCTCTGTAGTTCCTGTTCATTTACCCAGATTTTCCATCTCCATTCTTCCCTCGGATTGTGTTTTCTTCATTACTTCCATTTCATTCTTCAGGTCTTTAACTGCTTCCCTTACCTGTTTGATTGCTTTTTCTTGTTTCTCTTGGTTTTCTTGGGTATCATTGAGCGATTTATTCATTTCCTCTACCTTTTTGTTTGTAATCTCTAATTGTTTATGACAGTTTTTCACCTCCTGTTTAAGGTCTTCTATTATTTTCATATAATTCACTTTTGAGTCGATTTCTTCTAATTCTTCTGGAGTTGGGTGTACAATTCTTCTTATTTCAGGATCCCTGGATTCTGGTGATGTCATGTTGCCTCTCAGGTTGTTGGAGGAATTCTTGCATTGGCGCCTTCCCATCTCCTCCTTCAAATGGAGCCAGGAGAGGCCTGGTGTCTTGGTCCAGTCTTTGCTGTGACTGACTCTCTGGGTGTATCCCTTCAGTGTAGAAGCAGGAACTGTCCAGTCCAGTTGGAACTCCTCAGCACCTAAACAGGGCCGCCTGGTAGCCCAATGATCCGGGGACAAAAGGAAGAGCATGGGAGGCAGGGTGGGGTCCAGGAGAGCACAGGAGACCCTGGAGCACCAGCTGAAGGTGCCCGGGCTCCCTTACAGGGGACCTTGAGGCCTGCCCGGTAGGCAGACACTCACCACTCTGGGTGGGCATCCTTAGTGTAGGAGCTTAAAACTGTTCTTGAGCACTGGTCCTAGCATACAGCCACATCTCTCTCCTTTTTTTTTAAGGATTAAAATATTTATTCTCTTCTTAAAGAAATCCCACTTTACAAAAATTAGCTTGAAGCCAAGGTAATTTAGGATCATAAAACTGGGCCAGATGCTTTACTGATCGTCCTTAACATAGGACTGTCTTGTTGTACAGATGGGCTCATTTCGAAATTTTTAACAGCTCAAGCCAGGGTCAGTTGTGAGAATCAGGGAGACCTTCACATCTGAATATGAACAGTCTCAAGATATGCATATCTCTGCAGGGATTTGCACCTCTTATATACCTTACAATGAATATTCTGACTTTCTCTTCCATGTTGACAGATCTCAGATTTTGATAATGGCTATTTTTTAAAACTTGTTTTACTCTGAAGGCCAGGTATTTAAAAGCTGTATAATTCCTTGTTTCTAGATCACTTTTCCATACTGCCATCTTATTCCTATCCTTCCTACTTGCTGAATATATCACCAAGTAGCTGCCTTTTCTGTATATATTTCTAATTCCCTCATCTTGTAACTTGATTACAAGATATTCTGTTGTGAATTAGCAGTTAAAAGTGTTTAAATATGTTTGTAATTACAGTTTGTTTTTAATTATAGAAAAATTCCTTCTTTTCCCTTCTGAGTGTATTGATCTGGAATGTAAACTGTATGCTAAATTACAACATTGAGTGAGACATTCTGGATAAAGCTGATTGAGACAAAACATCTCAGCCAAGGATTTACCTTACCACAATTCTCTTGTTTATAGCAACCTGTGCAGATAATCATCACTGAATAAATATGCTGTCTTTGTGCCTAGAAATGAGTGTCTGATGGAAATAAGTTTTCTGCAGTGCTCAGGGAAGCTGACATTTTGTTCCTTACACATTTGGAATAAATACAGGTAATTACTAAGCACTTTGGGACTATGACCTTGCAGCTTTAGACAGCAGGTAAAAATTTGGCTTTTTTTCAGTAAGAAAGTAAATGTTTGCAGAGTTATGATGTAGGTAAAATGGTAGCAAATTATAGTGATTTTATTTAGCATTAAGCTGTCATATTTTTGATAGTCAACCAGTGAAAAGGCCCTAGTTTCTTACTTATCCCCAGTTTCTCAATTGTATGATTAGGAGGGAAACCTTGGGGTGGGGAAATGTCTTGCCTGCATTTTTGATTAGCTAGGTAAAATTGGAAATGAAGTATGTGTTCTATTTAAAAACAGATTGGAACTTTTTGAAAAATATATACAGATTGTTTCCATATTTCATGTTCTCATATAGATACAGTAAAATGTTCACTGGTGTCTTTCTGTTCCTATTTCATAAAACCATGGGGTTTTAAAGTTGGAAGGGGTTTAAAGGTCATTTAGTATATTTTTTCTTATTCTATAACTGAGAAAGCTGAACTTCAAGAGAAAGCACTCCACTAGAGTCTAAGCAGGAGTGAAAACCCCAGTCCTTGTGTTGTACCATATTTCCACACATTTGGAAATAAATTGAAGGCTCATGGTTGAGAATGGAGAATTAATGACTTCCACAGGCCTCCCCAACAAAGAAACAATTTAACTGCTTTTTGAAAAGTTGTTATAAGGGCTGAGAGATTGCTCAGTGGTTAAGAAACCTGCTCATGCAGAGAACCCAAGTTCAGTTCCCAGCACCTACATCAGGCAGTTAACTCCAGTCCTAGAAATTCAACGCCCTCTTCTGGCCTCTGAAGGCATTTATACTCATGTGCACATACCCACCAGACACACATGCATGCACATATTTTAAAAATATGAATAAATCTTTTTGAAAGTTAATTGAAAGAAAAAATAGTCTGTTGAATGCTCCTAAAAATGTCCTATGGGCTTATAGGAAATTGAGAAACATTTAAGACAGTCTAATCTTAAGAACAGCAAGAGACTGTGGCCTTTAAGAAATGCTATGTTCCATATGCTCTGTGCTGGAAGCTCTACCCTGGGCATTCTGCTCTGAGCAGGTGTGGTAAAGACATGTAGTGGGGATACATGGGACTTCCTCATCCCCAGTTCCCAACTTGAGGCTGCAGTTTTATTCTGTCATCAAGAGCTGCCTGCAGTTTTTTTTTTTATCTACATCCTGTTTTTCTCCTTTATGTGTGTCATAGCCCATTTTCTGCTGCTATAGCAAAATTTAAGCAGGTAAGCTATAAAGATTTGAATTTTATTAGCCTATGGCACTAATCATGTGGTGCCAACATCTGATTGGCATTTGATGAGTGCCCTTTTGCTGTGTCGTCGCATGGTAGAAGGTACTATAAGGAGAAACAGGAAGCATACTAGCTAATGTCTCTTACAAAGTCAGTCAGTGGTGCCATCATGGACACCCCACCCTCATCATCTCATTTTACCTCCCAAAGATCCCGCCACCAATATCATTAACATGGACTTTTTTCAGCACATGAAAATTTGGGTGTACATTTAAACCATGGTTGTGTGGAAACTCCATTCCATGTGTAACAACAATGACATGCTAAATTTTTCTTCTCCACCTTACTCATAGGTTGGAAATTTCACTCAGCATTGACCTTGCTCCAGTGCAATTCAGTACAGTGGAATTTCTGGTCAAGGGGAAATCACACGTGGTTAGGGCAAAGAACTCCATAGCTCCACCTGTGGGAACTGACTTCATTTGAAAGATGGCGAACTCCTTTAGTAAAGACATTATCAAAAGCAGTGTGGAGGTCTTTGAGAAGTTCAATTAGGACAGGACCTTCCTAATGCTGCAACCCTTTAATACAGTTTCTCATGTTAGGTGACCCCCCCAACATAAAATTATTTTCATTGTTACTTCATGACTGTAATTTTGCTATTGTTAGGAATTGTAATGTAAATATCTGATATGCAGGATATCTGATGTGCAACCCCTGAGAAAGGGTCATTTGACCCCCAAAAGAGTTGTGAACTACAAGTTAATACTACTGAATTAAGAGGAACTTGCAGAAGCAAAACAGAATAGCCAGAAAGTCAAACAGAAATGAAAGAGGAAAAAAGCTCTCCTGGGAGCAGTCAGTTTAGGGGTTGGAAGTGTTGGGCACAGGCATTGTGGAAACTACAGACCCTCCAGAAGAAAATTAGTTTCTATAATTGCTGTAAATGTAGGTCTAAAATGCCCAATTTACAAGAAGAATTTTGTAAAATACAAAAGCAAACAAGAGAATGTGACCCGAACGTGGAGGCTATAATAGTAATTGCTGCCATAGTCGGAGTGTGAGAGAACAGTAGTCATCACATACAAAGAAATCCCAGATTTATAACAAGTAAAATTTGGCCAGGCATGTGAACTCCAGAAGACAGAGTATTGACATTCAAATTGCTGAAAAAAAAGTCTCAACCAAGATCAACCAAGAATATTGTAGCCAGATGTGTCCCCTGTACAGTAAAGATATGACTTCTATGGAACTAAGAAACTACCTTCTAATTAGACTTAAAACCTACTCCACAAGAAGGAATTCATGCCAGATATTGTAAACTTGTATAAAAACCCAGGGCTAGTTGAGATCATAGGCCCTAGGGGAACTTATTATTATTGCTTTGCTAAGTGGACAGTCTGTCAAACTGCCTTCTTAGATATTTGTGTTGTTCTCAGCCTTAGTTAGAGAAGCTTCTTTTACAATGGTCAGTGATGGAAAAAGAAAACCAGTAACTCGTCAAAATACTGAGAATAAGTGAGTGCTCATCTTTAATGGGACGTCTTAAAAATTACCCATCAAACCCTCCTACACAAGCATGCATGCATGCAAGGCTCAGAGAACATTGTGAAAAGGGGCTTCTAATGTATCTCAGGGAATAGAACAGAGATATAGCTGTGGGAACCAAGGTTGTTGACTACATGACTAAATTTCCCACTGGAGGTCCCACAGAGTGGGAGGAGGGGTGACCCAATAAACCAGTACATGGTGGGGATAATGTGCCCCATAATCCATATTCTGCCGAATACCAAGGAAGAGTGCTTATGGCTTCACAAGAGATCTGCTGTAAGAATCAACCAATATACAAAAGGTGATAGGCCCAGCACCTTGTTAACTGGGTTTATCTCCATCAGAATGCATTCATTCTGGTGGGTCAGCCTACTGCTCTCTCAGCTGAAATCTCACTGCATAATTTTTAGGGATCACAGTAACCTATATTTTTAAATTTGGAATGAATAAAGTTCCATCTTAAGAAACTATATATTACAAAATAAGTAATCATAAATGAATTAACAAATATTAGAAGTTAATGAAACAGAACAGAAACCTTAACAAAGCCATGAGTTTTTCTAAATTTCATGATGTATGTTTAGGTTCTGCCATTTACTGTAAAGATGAGTGAACTTACAGAACAACAGTGCGCTTAAATGAACCAGAGACAAATAAAAATGTTGTATGGTCTCATGTGTGGAATTTAAATGAATGGCAAGTAATTTAATTAATTGCCAGAGTCAGGAGTGATGGGAAGAAATGAGAAAGTGTAGATCAGAAGATGCTAATGCAAGAAGAAATATCCAATATGAATAAATCTTTAACAAATGAAGTCATGGAAACTACCCACTAAGAAAAACAAGGCCTAGGCAGTTTCATCAGCTGAGTTCCACCAAACATTTAAAGAAGCATTGACTAATACTTTAGAAACTTGCTGAAAATTGCAAGAGGGAACTTTTCACAATTCGTTCTGCTGCACAACAAAAGAAAACACACAGAATAATGTCTCTGATAAGTACATAAATTTACAAAAAAAAAGTACTATCAAATGAACCCGTTTTGCTTTTGCATTTTTGTGAGTAAAATAAACAACAGAAACAAGAACTGAAAAGTTTATTTTCGCTCGCAGTTGCAGTGGGTTTCAGTCCATTGTGCCAGCAATGGCTGTTCACATCATAGCAGAACAGAACTCCAGGTCTGGACCAGCAGCCAAGCTACAACCTTCAAAGGCTGGCTCCTAGTGACCTGTTTGCTAGCTAGTCCCCACTTCCTAATGGTTCCACCGTCTTTGAAAATAGGAGCACCAGCTAGGAAACAAGCATTTTGGTTGGTTGGTTGGTTGGGTTTTTTTTTTTTTTTTTTTTTTTTTTGAGACAGGGTTTCTCTGTGTACTTTTGGAGCTTGTCATGGAACTCACTCTGTAGACTAGGCTGGCATTGAACTCACAGAGGCCTGCCTCTGCATCCCAAGTGCTGGAGTTAAAGGCGTGTGCCACCACCACCCAGCTTCTGGAAACAATCATTTAAAACAGGAGCATTTGGGGAACATTGCAAATTCAAACCAAACAGAGTCCTATAACATTTAACAAAGACTGTACAACATGCCTAGTGGTGTCTATCTCAGATCTGCAGAGTAATCCAGCATCTAAAAATCATTGTAACAAATGATGTTAATAGAATAAATAACCAAATTCATATGGTCACTTCAGTAAATTCAGAAAAAGTATTTAATAAATATAACACCCTTTCCTGAAAACAGTGCTTAATAAACTAGGCACAGAAGAAAATTGTCTTAACCTGACAGGATCATAATAACATATTTTAAAATCTTTTTAATATTTATGTTTATTACTTGCGAGTATGTATATGCACATGTGGTCAGAGAGGCCCGAAAAGGGTTTCAGATCCCCTGGAGCTCAAGTGGCTGGCAGGTGTGAGCTGCCTGATGTGAGTGCTGAAAAATGACTTCTGGAAGATCAGCAAGTACTTTTAACTGCCAAACCATCTCTCCAGCCCATGGATTCTCGTTTATTTATTAATATTGAGTATGTGTGCATGATGAGGGCAGAGTAAGGAAGGTAGAGGACAACTGTGTATAGTCAGTTCTCGCCTCCCACATTCACATAAGTTCTAGGAATTGAAAACAGGCTGCCAGGGCTTGCATGACAAGCACCTTTATCTGCTGAGCTATCTCTAGCGCTCCATCTTACTTTATGATGAAAAGCTATATTCTGAGCTCCTAAGTCAGGAATGGGACAAGAGTGTTTATTTCTACTTAACCGTTTCATTAAATAGTTCCCTGAACATTCTAGTTAAAGCATTTAGGGTATGAAAACAAAGTTCGAGGACCCTCAATTCCCAGTTGCAAAACTTCCAAAATATTTAATTGGTGTACAGCTAGAAATATAGAAATTACTTTAATAAAGTGTAGAGTCCCAAAAAGAAACCCTTATGTTGTTAATTGATTTTTGGCAAAATTGTCACAGTCATTCAATGAGGAAAAAAATGAACTAACTCTTCAACAAAGAGTGCCAAGACACTGCATATCTACATGCAAAAGAATGAAGGTAGAGCCAACATAATTATGAAATGTCATCATCAGGACAGATCAGAAACTAAAATGTAAATGCCCAAACCACAAACTCTTAATTAGAAAATGTGAGTACATATTCATCACTTGGGGTTAAGCAATGGTTTTATGGATGTGAGACTAGCAACAAAATTTACCCAAAAGAAAAACTGATGACCAAAATTAATTTTGTGTGTTCAAGAACATAGTCTGTGTGTGCATTTGGGTAGGGAAGTGCACATGTGTGTACAGGTACATGTGGTAGCCAGAAGATAACTTCTAGTGTTGTTCCTAAAATAGCATCCTTTTTAGTTTGGAGCAAGGTTCCTTGTTGGCTTGGAACTTTTTAAGTAGGCTACTCTGACTGGCCCAGTGAACTCCATGGATGTTTGTGTTGTCACCTCCAAGACTTGGGATTGCAAGTGGGTACCACCATTTGTGGCTTCTTTAAAATTTGTTTGTTTTCTCATTTTACATACCAATCCCATGTCTATTCCCTCTCCTCCTCCTGCTCCCTCCATCTTTTCCTCATCCCACCCCCACCCACTCCTCAGAGAGGGTAAGGCTTCCCATGGAGAGTCAACAATGTCTATCACATCACTTTAAGGCATGACCAAGGCCCTCCCCACTATATTTAGTCTGAGCAAGGTATCTCTCCAAAGAGAATGGGTCCAAAAAGCCAGTTCATGCACTAGGGATAAAATCTGGTCTCACTGCCAGTGGCCCCACAGACTGCCCTAGCCATACAACTATCACCCACATTCAGAGGCCCTGGTTTGGTCCTATGCTGGTTCCTCCACTGCCAGTCCAGAGTTAGTGAGCTCTGATTAGTAAGCTGTTTTTGTGGGTATCCCCATCGTGGTCTTGACTTCTTTGCTTATATTATCACTCCTCCCTCTCTTTGACTGGACTTTGGGAGCTCAGCCCAGTGCTTCGCTGTAAATCTCTACATCTGCTTCCATCAGTTACTGGATGAATTCTTTTTTTTAATTTTTCGAGACAGGGTTTCTCCGTAGCTTTTGGTTCCTGTCCTGGAACTAGCTCTTGTAGACCAGGCTGGCCTCGAACTCACAGAGATCTGCCTGCCTCTCCCTCCCTAGTGCTGGGATTAAAGGCGTGCTCCACCACCGCCTGGCACTGGATGAAGGTTTTATGATGACAAGGTAGTCACCAATCTGATTACTAGGAAAGGCCAGTTCAGGCACCCACTCCCCTTGCTTAGGGTCTTAGCTAGGGTCATCCTTGTGAATTCCTGGAAATGTCACACGTGCCAGGTTTTTTGCTAGCTCCATAATGACTCCCTCAATTAAGATATCTCTTTTCTTGCTCTTCCTCTCTGTCATTTCCCTATCTCAACCACCCCATTCCCTCATGTTCTCCTTCCCTCTCTCCTCTCCTCCTCCCCTTCTGCCTTCCCTTCTTCCCCCATTCCTATGGTCCCAATTTTCTCAGACCTTCTTTACTTCTCCTTCCCAGAGGGATACATGTATGTTTCTCTTAGGGTTCTTCTTGTTACCTAGCTTCCAATTTTTAAAATGGGGTATTGATCTAAACAGAGAATCCCACCAAAAAATTCTCAAATGGCCAGAAGACACTTAAGGACCTGCTCAGCATTCTTAGTCATAAGGGAAATACAAATCAAAACTACTCTGAGATACTATTTTAAACCTGTCAGAATGGCTAAGATCAAAAGCACTGATTACAGCGTGTGCTCGAGAGGATTTGGAGGAAGGGGAACATTCCTCCATTGCAGATGGAAGTGCAAACTTGTACAGTCACTTTGGAAACCAACTGTGGCTTTTAAAACATGGCTTCTGAGGGGTGAACTCAGGCCATCATGCTTAGAAAGAAAGCACCTTATTGACTGAGTTGTCTACCCAGTCCCACAAACTAACTTTTGTGCTTTAAATGATACTATTAAGAATGTAAAAAGACAACCCTAGAAATGGTAAAAAAAAAAAAGTGACTCATATATACTATAAGTGTATAAAGCATATAAATGATGTGTAATAACATAACTCTAAAAAGCCACATGCTAGTTAGTTTTTGTCAACTTGACATAAGAAAGAGTTACCTGGGAAGAGGACCCTCAATTAAGAAAATGTTTCCATCAGATTGTCAGGAGGCAAGTCTTGGAGGCATTTTCTTGATTAATGATTGATGTAGGAGGGTCCAGCAGACTATGTTAGCCAGGTTTCTGCCTTGAGTTCCTCCTGGGAATGACTGTGGTATGTAAGTGAAAGTGGTTATGATGTTTATCACAGCAATAGAAAGCAATCCAGGATTGCACTCAATAAAAATAGGAGAAAGAACTGGATAGAAATTTTCCAAAGAAGATATGTAAATAGCCAATAAGCACATGAAAAGATGTTCAGCATTATTAACCATTATGGAAATGCAAATCAAAACAATAGTGAGTTGCCACTTCATGTTCACTAGGATGGCTATAATCAAAACACAGATAATGAGAATATTGGCAAGAATGTGAACAAATTGGAACCCTTATACACTGCTGGTAGGAACAGAGAAGTGCAATTGCTTTGTTAAACAATCTCAAAAAAATTTAAATGTAGTTATGTTACAACCCTACATATAATTATTTGATAATAGAAAAAAGAATGGATCACGGCTATGAAACACAGCACTGATTAACCTTGTAAACACGCTAAATCAAAGAAACTAACCTCCATTGACATGCAGCTTTCTGACAGGTCGGGTTCCCAGCAATCTTGGAGTCAGCTTCCAAGGTCATCTGTGTCCCTGCTTTGGCCAGCCTGACTGGCAGAGCTGCATGCTTCCATCCTTTTTCATTCTTTAATGCCACAGTTTTATCAAAGACATTTTCCCTTTTTGTTATGTTTCTGCCGTCTGTTCTCCAGCTGTGCCAAGCTATATAACCACAGCCACTGTCATCTGGCAGGGCCCCTTGTGGCTCAGCGTCTCTGGGGTTGAGGGAAGCTTGGTCTGTTTGGTTTCTTTTTGGGGGTTGCTAGTGGAAAGCAGCACACATGTGCTTCAAAGATGTCAAATGTTTTGAAAAATGAGGGATGTGTAATTTTGTCCCTTAATACTTTGGTCTAGCAACTTGTAGTACATAGATGACAATTCTGTGATCTTTTCTAGTGTATTTACAAGTTTTATATAATTTTTAATTGACCCACACAGACTCATATAATTCATAAAGAATGTGAAGGGGACATACAGCAGGTACTTGTGTGGCTCCTGGCCCTTCAGCCAGGCTTCGTGGTGCTCCTGTCATTTTTCAAGTTCACCCTCTGCTCACTCCACCATTTGTCACTATGACTTGTCCCATCTTCTTGGAGTGGAGAGGCGCCCTTATCCCCTGCCTACAGCTGCTCCGAGCTCCCTCAGTAACAGCACATCATATGCTGCTGCTGGGACTCTGGTACACCAAGAACAAAGGAAAGAAAGAGGGAAGGAAAAACCAGCCACAAACACACACCTACTGTATTCTTCTAAAGTCTGTAATATACAGATCTGTGGAATTGGAAGATATCTTAGTGTTGGTATCTGGCTGGGGATTGGGTTAGAGTGTGTTGTGGGGAGATTACTGCTACAGCGTATGACGGCTTGCTGCCAATAACCCACGTTGTCTGTTGTTCAAAATACAAAATTTGTTTTTACATATCCTGATACTGTAATACGTTGCTAGTATCTCTTTTAAAAGTCATGCCATTGAAATAAGAAATTGGAGTTCCCAAATAGGGTTTTCTCCTTACTTTATTCATAGGAGTCTCTAAATGCTACATCACAAAGTTTGTTTACAATGCTTAAAATCGGCATTTGACAGGGTATGGTGGTGGTGCGACGGGGCAAAACAGTGCAGAGGTTCCTCTATCTTGTATTCTTTTTTTTTATTGAAAAAAAATTCCTGCCTCCTTCCAGCCTCCCATTTGCCTCCCCCTCCTCCCGCCCCTCTCCCCCTCCCCACACTCCTCTCCCCCTCCCTCTCCAGTCCGAAGAGCAGTCAGGGTTCCCTGCCCTGTGGAAAGTCCAGGGTCTTCTCCCCTCCATCCAGGTCTAGGAAGGTGAACACCCAAACTGGCTAGGCTCCCACAAAGCCATGAAGTAGGAACAAAACCCCGTGCCATTGTCCTTGGCTTCTCATAAGCCCTCATTGTTCGCCATGTTCAGAGAGTCCGGTTTTATCCCATGCTTTTTCAGTCAGTCCAGCTGGCCTTGGTTAGCTCCCAATAGATCAGCCCCACTGTCTCAGTGGGTGGGTGCACCCCCCGTGGTCCTG
>NW_026068155.1:1079514-1098843 GCF_014885135.2 Alexandromys fortis | reverse complement strand
CCCTTGTATCCCTAATCTCTCCAAGACTTTTATCATAAAGGGATGTTGAATTTTGTCAAAAGTTTTTCAGCATCTAATGAAATGATCATATGGGTTTTTTTTCTTTCAGTTTATTTATATGATGGATTATATTGATAGATTTTCATATGTTGAACCAGCCCTGCATCTCTGGGATGAAGCCTACTTGATCATAATGGATAATTTTTCTTATGTGTTCTTGGATATGGTTTGCCAGTATTTTGTTGAGTATTTTTGCGTTGATGTTCATGAGTGAGATTGGCCTATAATTCTCTTTCTTGGTTGAGTCTTTGTGCGGCTTTGGTATCAGAATAACTAGCTTCATAAAAGGAATTTGGCAATGAGTCTTCTGTTTCTATATTGTAAAATACCTTAAGGAGTATAGGTATTTGGTCTTCTTGGAAGTTCTGGTAGAATTCTGCATTGAAACCATTTAGTCTTGGGCTTTTTTTGGTAGGGAGGTTTTTGATAACAGCTTCTAATTCTTCGTGACTAACAGGTCTATTTAGATTGTTCACCTTGTCCTGGATTAACTTTGGTGTATGGTATTTATCTTAAAAAGTGTCCATTTTTTTTAGATTTTCTAGTTTTGTGGCATACAGGCTTTTGTAGTAAGATCTAATGTTTCTCTGAATTTCCCCTGTGTCTGTGGTTATGTCCCCCTTTTCATTTCTGATCTTATTAATTTGCAAATTTTCTCTCTGCTGTTTGATTAGTTTGGATAGGGGTTTATCAATTTTTTTGATTTTTTCCAGGAACCAGCTTTTTGTTCCATTGATTCTTTGGATTGTTTTCTGTGTTTCTATTTTGTTGATTTCAGCCCTCAGTTTGATTATTTCCAGTCTCTACTCCTCCTAGGTGAGTCTGCTTCTTTTTTTTTTTACAGCTTTCAGGTGGGCTGTTAAGTCTCCAATGTGTGTTTTCTCTGTTTTCTTTAAGTAGGCACTTAGTGCTTTGAACTTTCCTCTTAGGACTGCTTTCATAGTGTCCCATAAGTTTGAGTATGTTGTTTCTTTATTTTCATTGAATTCAAGGAAGACTTCAATTTCTTTCTTTATTTCTTCCTTAATCCACGTATGGTTCAGTAGTTGACTGTTCAGTTTCCATGAGTTTGTAGGCTTTCTGGGGGTAGCATTGTTGTTGAATTCTAACTTTAATCCATGGTAATCTGATAAGACACAGGTGGTTACTAATATTTTTTTGTAACTGAGGATGTTTGCTTTGTTACCGACTATGTGATCAATTTTCGAGAAGGTTCCATGAGCTGCAGAGAAGAAGGTATATTCTTTCCTATTTGGGTGGAATATTCTATAGATGTCTGTTAAGTCCATTTGCTTCATTCCCTCCATCAATTCTCTTATTTCTCTGTTAGGTTTCTGTCGGATTGACCTGTCCATTGGTGAGAGAGGAGTGTTGAAGTCTCCTACTATTATTGGTTGCTGTTTGATGGCTGCCTTGAGTTTTAGCAATGTTTCTTTTATGTATGTGGGTGCTTTTATATTACGGGCATAGATATTCAGGATTGAGACTTCATCCTGATGAATTGTTCCTGTTATGAGTATAAAATGCCCCTCTCCATCTCTTCTGATCGATTTAAGTTTGAAGTCAACTTTGTTAGAAATTAGTATGGCCACACCTGCTTGTTTCTTAGGTCCATTTGCTTGATAAGCCTTTTCCCAGCCCTTTATTCTGAGTAGGTGCCTGTCTTTGTGGTTGAGGTGTGTTTCTTGTAAACAGCAGAATGTTGGATCCTGCTTTCTTATCCAATCTCTTAGCCTGTGCCTTTTTATAGGTGAGTTGAGTTATTGACATTAAGTGATATTAATGACCAGTAGTTATTAACTCCGGTCACTTTTTTAGTCGTAGAGTTTGTGTGTTTCCCTTCTTTGTGTTGTGCTGGTGAAGGGTGTCTAGATGTCTGAGTTATTGTGGTCATTGTTGGACTCATGGTTAGTGATTTTCCTTCTATTACTTTCTGTAAGGCTGGATTTGTGGCTACGTATTGTTTAAATTTGTTTTTATCCTGGAAAATTTTGTTTTCTCCATTTATAGTGAACAAAAGCTTGGCTGAGTATAGTATTCTGGGCTTGTATCGATGGTCTCTTAGTTTCTGCAGTACATCTATCCAGGACCTTCTGGCTTTCATGGTTTCCATGGAGAAGTCAGGTGTAAGTCTGATAGGTTTACCTTTATAAGTAACTTGGACTTTTTCCTTTGCAGCTCTTAATATTCTTTCTTTATTCTATATGCTTTGTGTTTTGATTATTATATTGCGAGGGGATTTTTTTTTCTTTTTGATCCAGCCTATTCGGTGTTCTGTATGCTTTTTGAACCTTCATAGGTATATCTTTCTTTAGGTTGGGAAAGTTTTCTTCTATAATTTTATTAAATATATTTTCTGGACCGTTGAGCTACACTTCTCCTTCTGCTACCCCTATTATTCTTAGGTTTGGTCTTTTTATTGTGTCCCAGATTTCCTGAATGTTTTGTGATGAGAGTTTTTTGGACTTGCTGTTTTCTTTGATCAGTGTGTTTATTTTCTCTATGTTATCTTCAGAATCTGTGATTCTTTCTTCTATCTCTTGTATTTTTTTTGGTTATGCTTGTTTCTGTAGTCTCTGTTTGTTTACTTAAATTTTCCATGTCCAGCCGACCCTCTGTTTGTGTTTTCTTCTTTGCCTCCATTTCAGTTTTCAAGTCTTAAACTGTTTCCATTATCTGTTTGATTGTTTTTCCTTGGTTTTCAAGGGTATCATTCACTGATTTGTTCAATTCTTCAAACTTTCTGTTATATTTCTCATCCATTTCTATAAGGGCGTTCTTTACATGCTTTTTAAGGGTGTCAATCACTTTCATAAAGTCAATTTTTTTTCTACTTCTTCTTGATTAAGTTGTTCATGTCCTGTTGTGAGGTCGCTGGTTTCTGGTGGTTTCATGTTGCTTTTCAGATTGTTGGGGGAATTCTTGCATTGGCGCCTGCCCATCTCTTCCTCCGTAAGCTCCCCTATGGATCTTCTTTAACAGGATCAGGTCTACTTGCCTACTGATGTACCTTCCCGGTGATGGCTCTCCCCAGTGCTGGCTCTCCTGAGATCAGGTCTCCGTGCTGGTTGGGTAGCTCGTAAACAAAGCGCCTACCTTGCTTGGTGCAGGCAGTCTATTGAAACAAAGGAACTCCTTCCTGCCTGGGTGCCCTGAGGATTCAGACCCAGTGCCCAGACAGGCTGAGCTGGGTGATGTTATGTGCCCAAACAGGGCAGAGGGGCAGAAGCGGGGAGAGTTCTAGATGCAAGCTCGGTGGGATAGGAAGAAAGAGGCAGTATGCAGGGAGTAGAGACCCTGCAGAGAGCCCAGGAAGGATAGGGGGTTGAGGAACTTCTGAGTTCCCTGTCCTGGGCTGATGCTGTGGGGTCAGAAACTCACCCCAGTGCTGGCTCTCCTGGCGCCAGGATCAGGTCTCCGTGCTGGTTGGGTAGCTCGTAAACAAAGCGCCTACCTTGCTTGGTGCAGGCAGGCTATTGAAACAAAGGAACTCCCGCCCGCCTGGGTGCCCTGAGGATTCGGACCCAGCGCCCAGACAGGCTGAGCTGGGTGATGTTATGTGCCCTCCATCTTGTATTCTTGATGAGGCTTTTCCAGGTTTAACCAGAATCTGATCTCCTTGATGGAGAATGGCATGAAAAACTATCCAACTCTGTTCTAGGTATCGAAGGTCAGGATGGCCTATCTAAATTTTCTTAGCCTTTGTTAAAACTGCTTGTTTGTGCTGAACCCCCTCCGGTCACCTGTTAATCTTAGCTGCCTGTTTGTGTAGAACTCCTTCCAACTAACCTCCAGGAAACTGATTATCTCAGCTTCTGTTAAACTGCTCGGCTTCAAGCTGCTTACTCTGGAAAGGGCCCCCTGAAGCTGCCACATGAGATGCTTAGATGAGGTCTCTGATCTTAAAAACCCATGAGCCACACTTAGGTACCCAAACACTTGGGTGGGATCCCAGTCAGCTGGAGTAAAGACTCTGTGAGTGGTCATCTCTGGTGAGATCCCTGTACCAGTCTATGCCTGTAATCCCAGCGTTCAGGAAGGTGAGACAGGACCATAGCTAGTGTGAAGGTAACCTGGTTACTTAGTAAGACCCTGTATCAAAAAAAAAATTAGGATCAGAGTATAACAACACACATTTTTATTTACAGATCTTTGGAGATTAAGGCAGGAAGATTGTGCATTCAAGGCCAGTTCTAAAAGAAAACCAAAAATCAGTGTAAGGTGTTGAGGGGTATATGGAAGGGTTTGAACAGAGAAAAGGGGAGAGGGAAATTATGTAAGTTTATTATTATAATCTCAAAACTAAAAAGTAATAGAAAAATCTCTAGAGATTTTTTAATCATATCCTTTTTACAGTAGTCATGAAAAACGAAGAACAAAGTCAAGTTGTCTATAAAGGAGAAATATTGCATAAATTAAAAACTAAAATTTTATGCATAGGGTGCAGTTGTAAAGTATGTAATATTTTCATGGTTGTGTAGAAAGAAATCACAGTAGGAAGAAATCTAAGATAGCTTGGTCAAGGGTTCAAAACTTTTTCTAGAAAGGAGCAGGTAATACTGAAACTTTACTGACCAGCTGGTCTTTTTCATAACTATTTAATTTTACCTTTATAGTCCAAATGCAGTTATGTAGGTAGAGTTTTTCCTCGGGACCACAATCAACTCTGTTCCACCAACCACTTCCCAAATAACCACCCAAAGACTTATTAATTATAATTGACCAGTCAGCTGATAGCTCGGGCTTATTACTAACCAACTCTTACAACTTATATTAACCCATTTCTATTAATCTATGTGCTACCCTGAGACTTGTGGCTTTTTACCTCCCCTGCATGTCCTTCTTCCTTTCTGGCTGGTAACACCTCTCACTCTGCCCTCCTTCTTCCCCATTATCTCTTCCCCAAAAACCCTGCCTAGCCATTGGCCAGTCAATGTTTTATTAACAATGGGAGCAATACTAATTTACAGTGTACTAAGATTATTCCACAACACAGTTATAAACAATACAAAAATGAATGGAAGTTACTGTATTTCAATAAAATGTTATTTATAAAACATACCTTCAAGTAACTTCAAATCCCCCACTTCAATTTTTAGGAAACAAAGGCAAATAGAGGAGAAGTGTACTTCAGCCCTGCTCACAAAGGAAATTGAGAGTTTAAGTACTCTTGGAATCCTTTGGGAGAAGGCTGCTATAAATGGAGCAAGCCTGGCCCCTGCTTCCTATATCAAGGTAAAATCTGCTTATTCCAACAAAGGCTTCCACCGCTGCCATTCACACATAAGCTGCCTCCTCAGTACTGAGACAATGCAAGCACTATGCCCTTGAACCTCCTAATCTGTAAGCGAAATTAACCTTATATTTTTATAGAGGTCACTATCTTAAGTATTTCATTCTAGTAATAAAAAACTGACTAATTCATAACATTTAATGAGAAAACATTTTGTGTTTTCAATAAGAGTAACTTGTCCCTGCTGTCCTGTTATATCTTGTCAAAGCTTTCAGATACCATATTAAAATATAAGTACTGTCTATTGTCACACTCCATTTTTGACCTTTAAGACAGGGTTAAGTAAGTTATTTCCAGGTACTGCTTAATTAGCATCAAGTTAATACAGCCTAGGTGCTGCTTACCTATTATAAACAAATCTATTGTCATTAAATGTTACTAATGTACAACATTGAATATCATTGTGTTGTGAATATATAAAAAGCCGATTGCCTCCCTCTTTTTCTCTAATAAGATTTAATATTAAAAGGTACTTGTCTTGTCTTTAATTTCTTCTCAAAACATAATCTGATCTCTTGTTTGTAGAAAACTCATCTAAATATATAATACCATGTTTATCTTCCTTAATGTAGTTTATATATTTTCTAGCCATATATGTTGTCTTTTTTTAATGCAGTATCTCAAACATTCATACAATAAAAGTGATAACAAAAGCAATTATCAAATGAACTCATGGTACTTGATCCTGAAAGATAGATGAAATCCAGAAATAATCAGTAAAACCCATTCACCAGAATCATTAACATAAGAAAACTACTTCCCCACTACTTCCCCTTCTTGTATTGACTTTTTTTTTTTCCAGGACTGCATCTCAAAGCAGGACCTTGATGAGCTGAACATCGAGATAATCCAAAGTATGCTTTACAAAGCCTATCTGGAGTCCTTCTACAAATTCTGCACTTTATTAGGGAGGACCGGAGTTAATGCCAGGTGTTCTGTCTTAAGAGTTTGAAGCAGACTGCTACACCTTCATTATCACCACAGAACTGTTCAAGAAGGACTATGCCCACCTCTTTCCACACCGTGGCTGACTCAATCCTGAGGGCTTGGCTCAGCTGGCTTGGGCTGATTTCCATGAACAGGTCAAGAACGTAGCTGATTCCTACCCAGAATACAAACTGCTTTTTGAGGGTGCAGGTAACAAGACCCTGGGTTAGGAAAAAAGGCACTCACAAGCTGTCTTGATGGTTTCCTTTTTTATTTTTTCTCTCTCTTTATTCTCTTTTATCTCATGTTGTTTTACAGCTTTTCTACCCCAACAGAACCTTGCAGGCAGGTACAAGAGTCAAAACAGTTGCATTCCATTTCTCAAGTGAATGATTATAGGTAAAAACATGTTTTCCAACTCCCTCACCTGATTAAACATTTTGTGTATTACAAGTGGAAACCAAATCATCCCAAGAACCCACATCCATTCATACCCAAGCAATTTGTTATAGGTTAACCATGTGGCAATCAAGGTGTTTTTGTTAGGTCTTTTACTGGCAGGCTGCCTTTTTCAGTTACAATTGAAAGGGCCAATTACTTTATTACTTATCTTGAAAGGCAATTTTGTAAAGAATCTTAAAGGAATCACAAACCTAAATTTTTGTATATGAAAAAGAATCAGTTGGCTCTACTTAAATCTTTAGGCTACATATCCATTCGTTAATAGTTTTTTTTTTCACATCAATAGATTGAGAATGTAAATGGTTATAAGGAATTAATTATCACAATTGGTCATCAACCAAACCTAGCAAGGAGAGCACGGCAGCCAGTAATAATTGGGCTGCTTTAGTCTTGTTCCCTGATCTTAAAGAGTTCCTCATTCAGCGATATGCTTTTCTAAAACTTTAGGTTGTGTTCTTGGGTTTCTCACCTCAAAATTATTTAACGAAGCATCTTAGTCTAATGTTGTTACTTTCAAAGCTTTGTGTCCACTGTGATGCACTCTGAGACCTGTGAGCACATCTCCTGACATTAAGGTTAAAAGAATTTAAACTAGCTGGGCTAATGGGACTCAACTGTTAGTCATTAAGTTGAACTACAATCCCCGAAGCTCCCTAGGTGAGACTCACAGATCCAGGCTGTGGAATATGTCTTTGTATTTATTTTTATTCATCAAAACTCTGAATAAACTATTATTACTATTATTAAATCAGACAGTACGGCTTAGGAAGGGGTCTTCTTCTTGACAATCCACAAGTAAAAATGCCCAGTAGAACGGGCTGTTTCCAAGAGATGAACACATTCTATCACAGGCAGTGGTATCCCCACATCTACTCACACCATGCTGGATACCAAAGAAAGGGAGCCCCAGCAAACATGTAAAGGCACAGCAGAAGCAAAAGACATTTCGGGGTCTAAAGTCCGGTGGCCTTGCCTAAATGAGATTGACCCATCCAAGGATTCCCTTCTGCTGGGCTGACACCTGAACTTCAATTGCAACTCGCTGCACCTCTGGCATGGACTGCGGCACTTTTGTGTGGATTGCTAAATGCTTTAGCCAGTGCTCCATCATGCCAAGGTGGAGAACTATATCCCCATCTTCTAGCGTACTGACCTAATGTTAGTACAATGTTAGTACAACGTTGTCTTTGTGTGCTGTAGTGAAGCCCGTGGCTCACTTGTCTGACCTGGTGAGGTGTGGCACATTGTCCTGGGGTTGCCCAGCTCCCATGACTCTCTCAGAAACTTCTCTTAGGCCTAAAAAGGAATTAGGGACCTCTCCCCTGATGAGGAATTGACAAAGATCCCCTCCAGAGCAAAGAGCCCCCCCCGCCCTGTTTACAGCCACTGACATGTTTAAGAAATGTGTCATTTTCATGTTTCTTCCTAACCTGAGAACCCCTGGGGTAGTGTGAGCCTTCTTTCCCCTCTGTGGGTCATCCCCAAAGCCATGGCCCATGGGAAGATTAGAGTATTTGTCCTTGGAGCATGCAGAAGTAGCTTTGCAGCCTCTTCCTCAGCTCTACCCCTCTGTGAAAATAAAATTCCCCTCTTTAAAAGGCCCAAAACAAAACAAAAAATGCATTAATTTACTCTATAGCTCAGAACAAAACTCGTTTGTGTGGTCTCTGCATATCTCTTTATAGCCATTCTAATTTAATGTTTTAAATTGTAATTAGTAGTCTAAGAAGTGATGGTTAACATTTGACTCTTAAAAATATTTGTGCAAATTAAGTGTCATGCTAATTTTATTGACTAGATACAACATGAATATGGTAGAGATTTCCAATAAAATTCTTCCTGATTAACTATGAACTGTTTTCATACTCTAGTAATTGGGGCTTGCGTGAAGGAGTTTTCAGTAATGTCTCTCACTCAGTAAATACCATGGAGAAAAAATTGTAAAGATAAACCCAAGAAATGTCTGTGACTACCAAGAAGCTGAAGACACAAGGTCTTGGTCCTACACACACCTTGACTTTGGATTTCTAACCTCCAGAATTTTGACAGACTAGAGGGCCAGAGAGATTGAGTAACAAGCCCAGAGCTAGCAAACTCACACTGAGCAGATGCAGGACCTGGTCTGAATTTTAAATGCCCAATGGACCTTGAGTTCTATAGGAGTCACAGAATGGTTTTTAGCTCCTTAATTCAGATTGCATAGCTGAAGAATCCAGGAAGAATGAGAAACCTTGGCCTAACAGGTCCTAATTTCTGAAGAAGTGATGAGTATGAGAAGAAACCACTTGAGGATTCATTTGTTCAGATGGCAGCAAACCGCAAAGCTAATTAGGTTCCATAATTACTAGGATATGAGACCATCAGTTGGAATGAGTGATCTAATATGTTCTCTTGGGCTTTATTTCATTGACTATTTTGGAGCAATTACTAGCTTATACAGTTTAGCTGTCCTGTGACAATAAAGCTAAAAGTAACCCGAACAACACCCCGAGCTTGCACATGCAGCTTCATGTCTATTTTCCCTTCTCTTCCTAAGGCCGTGTGAAAACTGCTACTCCATATCTGAGGAAATGGGGCTTTTTCCTATTGTAGTTTTTATTTGTCACTGTTTTGAAACACTGCCTCATTGTATGACTCAGGGTGACTTGAGACTTGCTACATAGACTGCCCTCAAGCTCACAGTCCTCTTGCCTCATTCACGGAAACGTTTGCATTATAGTTAAGCTGCTGCATCAGACAGCACAGGCTCTTTATATCAGATCCAAGAGTTACAATGAAAATTCATCACACTATATTTGAAGAGGATAAGAAATCCTTAAGATTTACGCTGACAATTAACCTAATGAATCCTGGTTGGTATCATCTGTGATCAAATTTGAAAAGAGGTAACCATGTGTGATGCTTAGTATTGAGAGTCAACTTGAGAGTATTGAGATTCTAGATCTAGAAAGGATCTAGAATCACCTAGGAGATAAGTCTTTGGGCATGTGAGGGAGTTAAGTATTGTAGAATAATCTTTTTGTACACTGGGAAGATGTATCTCTGACTAAGGTACGTACCTTCTGATTGATTTTAATAAAGAGCTGAATGGTCAATAGATAGGCAGGAGAGAATAGGTAGGACTTCTGGGGAGAGAGAGGAACTTTAGGAAGAAAAGAGGTGGGATTTCCACAGTCAGACTTGGAGGGAGTCAGACACACAGAATGGAGGAGAGAGGTAAAGAGCCACGTGGCAGAATGTAAATCAATATAAATGGGTGAATTTTAGTTCTAGGAGCTCATCGGGAACAAGCCTAAGCAGAGGCCAAGCTTTCATAATTAATAAGTCTCCATGACATTATTTGGGAACTGGCAGCATAAGAAAGACCCGCTACAGTTAAGATGCAGTTAATTAAGGAGTGCTACTATCAATGTGCATTGCAGCATTTTCTGGGATAAGGTCCCCATCTGAATAAAAAAGAAGAAAGAAAACAAGCTAAGCACCAGTATTCGTGTCTCTCTCCTTACTGAATACAGAAGCACAAGACCAGCTGTGCCACGATCCTGCTGATAGGTCATCCTGATAGGAATGACAATATTTAAAGAGAACATTGTGCCCCAACCTTTGGTTATATGATTATTGAAACAATGGACCCAAAGAAACCAGAATTTCCTCCAAGAATTTTATGTTGGGAGAAAGAAATATCTGAGGCCCTGGGGTCAGCGAGAGGTTGAATTTGTCTCCTGGAAAAAGGTTTATAGTTCGTCAGATGACCTTTCAGGAGAAAGGTTCCTTTGTTCTTTATGTGGCCATGTTGAATAATCTTTTTCTGATTTTCACTATTGTGTTTTTCATTGACTTAATGAGGACAGGTATATGGTTATTCCTTGCTATACTGTCCTTTCTTATCGAATTAGAATCTTTACTCTGTGACTTGTTTTTGATGCTTATAAGGGCTAACAGTTGATAGATTTCTGAAGTCTTAGAAGTTTGTTCCTTTTGAACAATGTTGGAACTGTAAAAGACTACGGGGACTTTTGAATTTAGGCAATGTGATTGTCATTTTGTTTTTTGTTTGCTTGCTTTTCAAGACAGTGTTTCTCTGTATAATAGTCCTGGATGTTCTGGAACTTGATCTGTAGACCAAGCTGAGTTAAGTCTCAGAGATCCACCTGCTTCTGCCCCCCAAGTGCTGGGTGGGATTAAAGGCATGTGCCACCACTGCCTAGTGTAGACAATTGTTTTACTAGATGTTGGCCATGAGACTATAGTGACAAGGAGTGGGAATTTATGGTTTTAAAGGGATATGTTTGTATGTCAATTTGAGAGGAGATAGAGTCATGGTAGTTGATAGTGATTGTCATCTTGACAGGAAATAGAGTCACCTAAAATGCAAGTTTCTGGGCAAGTCTGTGAATGACTGTCTATGCGGAGTTAATTAAGATGAAAAGACCCACTCTAACTCTAGACAATAATTCCATGTACTGGGGTCTTGGATTGGAGAAACTGACTTGAATGCTAGCATTCATCTTTCTCTGCCTCCTAAATGTGACTACTATGTGACCTTGTGCTCCTACTGTGCTCCTACTGCAATGCCATCGTGCCCCAGTAGACTATGCCCTTAAACTGAGTCGAAAGAAATCCTTCCCCAAATTCTTTTATTAGCTATTTTGTCATGACAACAAGAAAATTAACAAAACTAGCTTGGGTCACTTGGCCTGTGTCACTTGTTTCCTGGAGTCAGGAGGCAGTTTCTCTGTAGGTGTAAGCTGATCAGGAGCCAAGGAAATAAGGTTATGAAAAAAATAGAATTATCAAAAGTACAAGCCAAGCATGTTGTCTCATGACTGTAAATCCCAACATGGAGGCAGAAAGATTGCCACAAAATCAATGCCCGCATGAGATACATAGTTCCAGGAAGGATGCGATAAATACTAAGATCATGCAGAAAAGAAAAGAAAAAAAACTGAAAAGAAATTTAAGAAGAAACAAAGAAAATGTGATATAATTGCCTTCAGCAATACTATATACATCAGCAATAACCGACACCATGCAAATTATATCCTATGTTTGTTTGTTTTGAGGCAGGGTCTCCCTATGTAGACCTGGCCTGGAACTTTCTATATAGATCAGTTTGGCAGCAATCCTCCTGCCTCTCTGAGTCCTGGAATCATAGGTGTGCAACATCTTGGTATGTTTTATTTGATATTTGGACGCAAACTCAGGGTTTCATTTATGATAGATAAACACTCTATGAACTGAGCCACAAATTACATCTGGAAATATAAAAACTGATAAGGAAATGATCCTTAAAAATTTTATACTCTAGCCCCTTTCCTACTCGTAGATTGGCAGTGATGCTTTTTCTTAACTTTTAAAGGTATCATATAAAATAATGGGTTTGTGAGATTTTCATTCATATCATTATATTTGTCTTTATCCATCCCCTTCCCTCTGTGGACTCCCCAACTTCCTTTCCAATTATAGTTCTCAGTTCTTCCCTTGTCAATTCCAGTATTTTAAATTCTCAGTTTACTTGCTGAATTGTTATTCTGTTTTGCTAACTTATCCATATTGCTGATTTCTCATTTTTTTCTGCACTTTTCTTTTATGTTTCTAACCTTCCCCTTCAGGTTCTGAATTGAGTTCATCTGCTCTTTCTTTAAAGTCAGTAATGATTTTGACTAGTAAGCTTTTGAAATATTTCATAGCGTTATATATATTTCAGAATTTTTCAATTTAGCAACTGAGGGGTTCTGGTCTTAAAGGACAGTCATGTTACCTTACTTTTTCATGTTCTTGGGTTACAATTTGCACCTCTGTTTGTTTAGACATCTCTTCTTATATTGTTTATGTTTGTTGGTATTGAGCATCCTACACTTGGGGGCTCAGTTTCCAGTACCACCCTGAGAGGAGAAAATTCTGTAATAGCAACATCAAACGTGAAATTTGTAGAAATACACTTACATTGATTAAATCACACCAATATAATACCTAAGACCATAAACCATAAATTGTGAAACTAATTCAAAGTGAGCTAAAATTTGTTTAGTATAAAATAATGGAAGAGAGATAAGGGTAAACAAGTGAATGGAAAAAGAAGAGGGAAGAAGAATATTTGGGGAAGGAAGAAGAAAGAACAAAAAGTTAGAAAACAGAAAAAAGGTTTTCCATTAAGAAGAAAAATTGCAAAAAAATAAGCGAATGTAAGAAGGAAATAGAAAAATTAAAATGTGAGGATTTTTTGGTCTTTTCATTTTCTATTTTATGTGTGTGGGGTATGGTGTGTATGCATTTTCATGTGTGCGGGCAGGTGCACATGTCCTCATTTGTGTAGAGGCTCAAGATTGAATGTCCAATGTCTTTCTCAATCACTTTCTACTTTATATATTGACTCAGAGTCTCTCACTGAATTCAGAGCTTCTTGGATCAGCCAGTTTGGCCAGCCAACTTCCTAAGAAAGCCCCAGTTTCCGCCCGCTGCAATTTCAAGTGGGCTGCAACTTCACATGACTTTTTATGTAGGGTCTGGGGATCTGAAGTACAGATTGCTGGGCAGATGCTTTATGAGCTGAGCCTTCTCCCCAACCAGCCCCCATGAAGGCGTTCTTAAGTATAAAAAGTAAGAATACTACTAAAAGTGTGTATAGGAGAAAGAAGAGAAAATGGAAAACCATGGAGAAAAAAGAAGGGAAAAGAAAGAAAATTATGCAATAATGAAAAATGTGTAGAGAAATTAATGACTGTAGGAGGCTGAATAAAATTAAAATACAAATTTTAGTATGATAAAGAAAACATACTGTTAAGGGTGCATTTAAAAAGAAAAATGCTGGAATGGTAAACATGAGAAAAAAGAAGAAAATGATGTGTTGAAATAATGAGCGGCGGGGCTGCGTCCCCAACACCCCGGCCGCTTGGCTAGCTCATGCCCGAAATAACAACACACAAACTGTATTCATTTAAAGAATGCTTGGCCCATGAACTCTAGCACTTACAGGCTAATTCTCGCACCTGGACTAGCCCATTTCTATTAATGCATGTAAGCACCCCAAGGTGCGCTTACCGGGAAGATTCTAGCCTCTGTCCATCCTGGGAGAGTTGAGCATGGCGTCTGTGCTCCAGCAGAGCTGTCGGGTCTCTCCGGGAGCAGAGCAGAGTCTGACCTCACTTCCTCTTCCTCTTCCGCCCAGAATTCTATTCTGTTTACTCCTCCCATCTATGTTCCAAGCCATGAGGCCAAGCAGCTGGTTTATTATAACTTAACCAATGAAATCAACAGATTGATATATGACACTCCCACATCAATGATGACATGTTGGAGAAACTTTTTTTCTGTGTTCCTAGCCAATGGAGCCTGCCTGTAATGTGCTGGGCACAACAGTCAACTGACCCTGTGGATCTATCTTTCCAGTGCTTTATGGTGTTTTGTGAGACTTTATTTCACAAATGTCCATGTCCACTGAGCTATGCTCACTTTGTAAACATCCCTTCTTTGTGTGCCAGGGGGCTCTACTGGTCACAGTTAGCTTTGCAGTCTATGGAATGGGCAGGTGATATTACCCTTTGGAGACCACACAACATACCACCTGGAGTGCTGAATTTTCCAGCTGGGGTGATGTCTTGTAAACCCATGTTTTGGTGAGAAGCAAGCAAAGATCTAAGATCTGTTCAGTTAGGAGAGCTGACTTAACACTTGCAAGAGCTCGTGTGTGTTAATCACCATTCTGAGGTGTGCAGTTGTGCAGGTCTAGTAGTGTTGGAGGAGGCTGTTCATTTGTCCCTCCACAAACTTTATTAACTGTAATATTGTTTGGTCAATAGCTTAGCCAGATATATGTTTAAGCTATTCAAAGAAAACACAATAATATACATAATCCAGACTCTGTGTATATTCCATCTTTACATGACTTATTTTTTTACTCCTTTAATCTATGACTGTCTGTACTCTTTTTTTTTTTTTTTTTTTGGTTTTTCGAGACAGGGTTTCTCTGTGGCTTTGGAGCCTGTCCTGGAACTAGCTCTGTAGACCAGGCTGGTCTCGAACTCACAGAGATCCGCCTGCCTCTGCCTCCCGAGTGCTGGGATTAAAGGCGTGCGCCACCATCGCCCGGCTGTCTGTACTCTTTTATATTACTTTTACTGTCTTTTTACTCTTTTTCTTCTCTCTCCCAAACCTATATACATGTATTCAACATTGACTTATTCAGGGGTCATTTTTTATCTGAATCTGTCTTTATTGAGTATCTGTAATAATTTTCTGAGCAGGAACACTTTTTTTAAAAATGCTAAGCGGGCGTGGCTAGGAACAACTCTGTGGTCCTGCCTATGGGCTCTGCCCAGTTCAACATGGCAGAGGCATGTTCGCTGCCTTTGAGAGTCATGCCCACTGCCCCAGTTTCAGGGTCGCAGCAGGTTTGTGTCACTATTAAGCAACTAGTAGCATGCTGTTCACAAACCCCACTTAAGTGCTCAGCCTCCTCAAAGAATGACAGTTTATGCTGCCCAAATCAGGAAGCCGCCGATTCTTATGCTGAGTCAGTAGGCCTTCTGTTAAAGGAGCCACGGAGCTCCTGCTTGCCACCAGCAAACATAACCCATGCTTAACTCTGTTCTTTTGTGTCTAGAATTCCTTTTCAAGCTTTCTCAGGTTTTACATGGATGTAGTCAGTCCCATGTTGACATGCCTCCTCTATCTGCTTGGAATTCCCGTCTTGCCCTATTCTTCATTGCAATAGGCCCAAAGCAGATTCTTTATTAACCAATGGCATTCACAGCATACAACGGGGAATCTCACTCCATAGTAGGTTGCTGGGGCTTCAGAGTTCTTAGCCTCTACAAGAGATCTACATGTTCTTGAACTCCAGGCTTGGTTTCTTGGTCACCCAAGCCTCAATAGGTTCCATCTCATGGAGTGGGCCTTCCTTAAGTCAATTCAGATACTTGCTTATTACTCCCACAAGCTTTGTGCTACCATTGCACTACTGTATCTTGCAAGCAGAACACCATTGTAATTCCAAGATTTGGTAACTGGATATATACCTTTCTCCTTTGGTAGCATGGAGAGTACCTTATGGTATCAGGAACATTAGCCAACAGGGGTAAAGGCTACAGGCAGGCACCACTTCAATTTCTCCATGTTCCACATGAGTTGTATAGGCATTATTTTCAGCGTTAGGGCCTTGCCATAAATTTGTAGAGAGCAACCTTATAGACTTGGCAGAAGCCTGGGTTGTTTGGGAAGTTCCCATGGGACCTCTTTGGTCCACAACTTGATCAGATGTAACCCATTCCCAGTACTAAAACTTCATATGGTGGTAAGAGATGTGCATTTGGAGCTCTGTCTTTCCTGTTATTTGATGATTTTACTTAGCTCACTCTCATATATGTATATATTTTAAGAAGATTCTACTGTAATAGGTTTCTATACAACTCTTCAAATGCCCCTTAATTTTAGATGTCCCTTTCCATATCCCCTCTTTCCTCCTTGTGCCCACTTGATCCAACTATTCCAGTTCCCACCCTTCATTCATTGGTAACTATCCTATTCCCCCTTCCTAAGGAGATCTGTTCCTCTCTCAGTACCTTATTATTTACCTAAACTCTGTGGTTTTAAGGATTGTAGCTTTCTAATCTTTGACTTAACAGTTAGCATCGACATTTAAGTAAATACATATATTTGTACTTCTGGGTCTGGGTTTCTTCACTCAGGATTTTTTTCTATTTACATTCACTAAACTGTGACATTCATTTTTTAAAAGGTTACAGTAAAATTAAATTGTATTTTCTTTATCCATCCATTCATTGACAGACACCTAGATTGTTTCCAATTTCGAACTATTATGAATAAAACAACAATAAGCATCATTAAGCAAGTGTCTCTGTGTTAGAATGAAGCATCCTTTGGGCATATGCCTGATTAGTACAACTGGATCTTAATGTCAGTCAGTTCTCATCTTCCTGAGGTACTAACATACTGATTTTCATAGTGGTTGTACAAATTGGCACTCTTAACAGCAACAGATGAGTGCTTCCCTCACTCCACATCTTCACCAGCGTGAACTGTCATTTATTTTATTGATCATGGTCATCTGTCAAATGTAAGATGAAATCTCAAAGTAGTTTTGATTAACATTTCCCTGATGACTAAGGATGTCGAACATTATTTAAGTGCTTCTCAGCCATTTGAGTTTCACCTTTTGAAAATTCTCTGTTTAGATCTGTACCTTGTTTTTAAAATTAGGTTATATTTCTCAATATCGAGGTTTATTTGAGTTCTTTATATGTTTTAGATATTAATCCTCTATCAGATGTGTAATTGGTAAAAAAAATCTTTTCCCATTCTGTAGGTTTCTGCTTTGTCTGAATGACAGTGTCCTTTGCTGTGCAGAGGATTTTCAGTTTCATGAGGTTCCATTTATTAATCATTGATCTTAATGCCCGTGTTGTTGGTGTTCAGGAATTTGTTTCCCATGCCACTGTGTCCAAGACTACTTTTCATTTTGTCTTCTATCATGTCCAGAGTATCTGGTTTCATGTTGAGGTCTTTGATCCATTTTGGAATTAGGTTTTTTGCAAGGTAATAAGTATGAATCTATTTGGATACTTTTACAGACTGGATTCTTTTTTTCATTCTTCCAGTTTGACCAGCACCATTTGTTGAAGATGCTGTCTTTGTCCAGTGTATTTTTGTATTCTTTATCAAAAATCAAGTGTCTATAGGTGTGTGGAAATATATGTATGTCCAGTACTATTTAACTGATCAACATGACTATTTTTATACCAGTATCATACTCTTTTCATTACTATAGATCTGTAGTACAACTTGATGATATCAGGGACAGTGATATCCCCAGCAATTCTTTTATCATTCAGGATTGTTTTGGTATCCTGTTTTCTGCCTGTTGTGTGTGTATGTTTCCATATGAAACTGAGAATTGTCCTTTCAAGATATGTGAAGAATTGTGTTAGAATTTTGATGGCAATTTCTCAGAACCTGTAGATTGTTTTTAGTAGGATGGGCATTTATTTGTACTATGTTAATACTACCAATCCATGAGCATGGGAGATCTTTCCATATTCTGATATCTTCTTCAGTTTTGCTCTTCAATATCTTAAAGTTTTTGTCACACAAGTCTTTCACTTGTTTCATTAATGTTACTCCAAGATATTTTATAATATTTGGGGCTATTGTGAAAGATGATGCTTCCTTGATTTCTTTCTCAGTCCATTTTGCCATTTGTATGGAAAGGCTACTGATTTTTGTGACTTAATTTTATATCTAGCTACTTTGCTAAAAGTGTTTTTCAGCTGTAGGAGTTTCCTGGTGTGTTTTCTAGGGTCACTTACATATACTGTCATATCATCTGCAAATAACAGTACTTTGACTTCTTACATTCCAATTTGTACCCCCTTGATCTTCTTCAATTGTCTTATTGCTCTAGCTAAGACATCAACTATATTAACAGATATGGAGAGAGTGGATAACATTGACTTGTTCCTGATTTTAGTGAAATTGTTTTGAGTTTCTCTCCATTCAATTTTATGTAGGCTATAGGCTTGCTGTCAACTGCCTTCATTATGTTGAGGTATGTGCCTTGTATTATTAATCTTTCCAGGACTTTCATCATGAAAGGTGTTGGATTTTGTCAAAGGTGTTTTCTGTATCTAATGAAATGATCATGTTATTATCATATTTCAGCCTGTTTATATGGTGGATTACATTTATCAGTTATATATGTAGAACCATTTCTATATCTCTGGGATAAAGTATACTTGATCATGATGGATGATCTTTTTGATGTATTCTTGGATTTGGTTTGTAGGTATTTTATTGAGAGAATTTTTGTATCTATATTCATAAGGGAAAATGGTTTGTAATTCTCTTTCTTTTTATTTTATTGATTTTTATTGAACTCTACATTTTTCTCTGCTTCACTCCCTGCCTCTCCCCTCCCTTCAAACCCTTCTCTAAGGTCCCCATGCTCCCAGTTTACTCAGATCTTGTCTTTTTCTACTTCCCATGTAGATTAGATCTATGTATGTCTCTCTTAGGGTCCTGACTGTTGTCTAGGTTCTCTGGGATTGTGATTTGTAGGCTGGTTTTCTTTGCTTTATGATTAAAAATCACTTATGAGTGAGTACATGTGATAATGGTCTTTCTGTGTCTGGGTTACCTCACTCAAAATGATGTTTTCTAGCTCCATTCATTTTCCTGCAAAATTCACGATGTCATTATTTTTTTTCTGCTGTGTAGTACTCCATTGGATAAGGAAATTGTAATTTTCTTTCTTTGTTGTGTCTTTGTGTGGTTTGGATATCAGGGTAACTGTGGCCTCATAAAATGAATTGGACAATGGTTCTTCTGTTTTTTTGTTTGTTTGTTTGTTTGGTGAACCAACAGGTTTTATTGGGGGTTACTTATAGGAGTAGCGGTGAGGGGTTACTTACAGGAGCAGAAATGACAGAAAGACAGTTGCATAACCTAAGCCCAACCTAACATGGCAGATCAGCGTGGCTGGCAACCTGGAGCACACGGTACAACCTGCAGGTAGCTCAGCAGGTTGGAGCATGTCCACTCCAGGTGGCTCAGTTTTATCTAAGCCTCTTCTA
>NW_026068155.1:1061500-1072378 GCF_014885135.2 Alexandromys fortis | reverse complement strand
GCCCGAACAGGCTGGGCTGGGAGATGTTATGTGGTCAAAGAGGGAAGGGAGTCAGACGGAGGCAGGGAGGGTTGTGGATGCAAGCTGGGTGGGATAGGAAGAGAGAAGGTATCGGGCAGAGTAGCCCCTGAGGATGACCAGGAAGTGTAGGAGGGGTGTCTGCGTTCCCTGTCCAGGGCTGTTGCCGCGGTCAGAAACTCACTCACCCCAGTGATGTCTCTCCTGGTGCCTGGACCGGGTGTCCTTGCTGCTTGCCGTATCTCGTAAAAAACGGACCTACCTAGCTCGCTGCAGACAGGCTAGTGGGGACAAAGGAGCTAGCACCCTCCCGTTTGCCCTGCCGATTCGGATTCGGTCCTAGAGCCCCGAACAGGCTGGGCTGGGAGATGTTATGTGGTCAAAGAGGGAAGGGAGTTAGACGGAGGGGGGGAGGGTTGTGGATGCAAGCTGGGTGGGATAGGAAGAGAGCGGTTCTTCTGTTTTTATTTTGTGGACTAATTTAAGGAGTATTGGCACTAACTCTTCTTTGAAAGTCTGGTAGAATTCTGTGCTAAAACCATCTGCCTCTGGGCTTTTGGGGGTGGGTAGAGTTTTAATGACTGCTTCTATTTCACTAGGAGTTATAGATCTGTTTAAATTGCTTATCTGGTCTTGATTTAACTTTAGTAGAAAATATCCATTTCTTTTGTATTTTCCAATGTGGTGGAGAACAGGTTTTTTAAGTATGTCCTAATGATTCTCTGGATTTCCTCAGTGTGCATTGTTATGTCTCCCTTTTGTCTCTAATTTTGTTAAGTTGTGTGTTGCTCTCTGCCTTTTAGTGAATTTGGTTGGGAAATTGTCAGTATTACTTATTTTCTCAAAAACAAACTTTTAAAAAATGTTTCTTTGTATTGTTTTTGTTTATATTTTATTGATTTAATCCATGAGTTTTATTGATTCTTGCCATCTACTCTTTTTAGGTATAATTTCTTCTTTTTCTGTTCCAGATCTTTCAGGTGTGCTGTTAAGTCCCTACTATGAAATCTCACCAATTTTTTGATGTAGGCAATTAGTGCTATGAACTTGTCTATTAGAACTCCCTTTATTGTGTCTCATAAGTTTGGATATTTAGTGTTTTTATTTTCATTCAATACTGGAAATATTTAAATTTTGTTATTAACTTCTGTCTTAACCTATTTTTCATTCAGTAGTGAGTTATTGCTCTTCAGTTTCTATGAGTTTGTAAGCTTTTTATTGTTTCTATTGTTATTTCAATTTTCTTGTATTTGTTTGAGGCTTGCTTTGTGTCTGAGCATGTGGTCAACTTTGGAGACAGTTCCATGAGATGCTGAGAAGGAATGTTCTTTTGAGTTTGGATGAAATATTCTGTGATATGTGTTAGACCCATTTGGCTTATGTTTTCAGTTAACTCCAGCATTTCTCCACTTAGTTTTTGTCTGGATGACCTGTATATTGGCAAGAGTAGGGTACTGAAATCACCTGCCATTCCTGTGTGAGGGTCAAAATGAGATTTAAACTGTAGTAGTGTTTCTTTTATGAACTTTGGTGCCCCTGTGATTGGTGAAAATATGTTAAGAATTGCAACATCCTCTTGGTAGATTTTTTCCTTTGATGAGTATGTAGTGGTCTTCCCTGTCTTCTGATTAGCTTTGGTTTGAAGTCTATTTTGTCAGATATTTAAAAAATGACTACACTGGCTTACTTCTTGTTTCCATTTTCTTGAAATATTTTCCCCCATTCTTTTACCCTGAGGAGATATCTATCCTTGATGCTCAAGTGTGTTTATTCTTTGGATGCAGCAGCAGGATGGATCTTGTTTTAGAATCAATTCTGTTAGTCTATGTATTAGTCTATGTGTTAGTCTATTGGGGGGTTGAGGCCATAGGTATTGAGAGTTATCAATGAATAGTGTTTGCTGATTCCTGTTACTTTGTTGTTATGGTGCCCCCTTTAACTTATTTGTTTGGGATTATTTATTCCTTATGTTTTCTTGGGTGTGATTAACCCCTTCAGGTTGAAGTTTTCTTTCTAGTGTCTTCTGTAGGGCTGGATTTATATAGAGATTTTACTTAAATTTTGTTTTGTCATGGGATGTCTTTCTTTCTCCAACTATGGAGATTGGAAGTTTTGATGGGTATAGTAGTCTGGGCTGGCATTTGTGATCTCTTAGAATATGCAGCACATTTGTCCAGGCCCTTCTGGATTTAGAGTCTTCATTGAGAATTCAGGTACAATAGGTCTGCCTATATATGTTACTTAGGTGTTTTCCTCCTTGAGGACTTTATTTAATAGTCTTTTTTGTTGTATACATTTAGTGTTTTGATTATTATCTGTGAAGAATAATTTCTTTTCTGATCCATTCTATTTGGTGTTCTATATGCTTCTTGTAACTTGATAGGAACTTCCTTCTTTAGGTTAGGAAAATTTTCTTCTATGATTTTGTTAAAAAATATTTTCTGTGCCTTAGAACTGGGTTTCTTCACTTCCTTGCTTCCTATGAGTCTTAGATTTTGTCTTTTTATAGTGTCCCAGACTTCCTGGATGCTTTGTGCCTGGATTTTCTTTTAGATTTAACATTTTCTTTGACCAAGGTATTCATTTTTCTATTTTGTCTTCAATGCCTAAGATTCTTTTTTCCATCTCTTCTACTCTGTTGGTGGGATTTACGTCTGAGGTACCTGTTTGAGGTCCTAATTTTTTCCTGTCTAGATTTTCCTCAATTCGTATTTTCTTTATTAATTCTATTTCTACTTTCAGGCCTTGATCTTTTTTATTCATTTATTCATTTCCTTCTAATGTTTGTATATTCACAGATTTCATTTCCTCTTTAAGGAACTCTATCATAGCCATAGAAGCTATTTTATGGTCCTTGTCTTGTGCTTCAACTATGTTGGTTTCTCAGGGCAACTGTAGTAGGGTTGCTAGGCTCTAGTCAGGACATACTGTCCTGCTGTCTTTGATTGTGTTCTTATGCTGTCTTCTTAGCATCTGGGTTTGGGAAGATTGTAATTCCAGGTAGTGATATCTGGTCTTATCTTTGTTGGGTAGGTGTTTTGTTTCTTGATTTCTGTTGCCCTCTCTGGTTTTTAGGAGAATGTGGTGTCTGTGTGTTGCCTAATAGGGACGGCTTCTCGGATCCTGCTAGGTGTGGCCACTGGGGGTTCTTGGTAGAATGTAGTACTAGTTGTTGGGGACTGACGCTTATGATGAGGATGGGCCAGGAGATGAGACTGAGAGGCTACACAGGAGGGAGGAAAGCAGGATGTTCCACCAAATATTTGCTTAGTCCCCTGAGAATAGGTACAGAGAGTGAGGAGAAGCCACAGCAGGTAATCTGCTCCAGAGCTGGGGATGAGACTAGAGGATTGGATATGGAGGACAGGAGGGAGAGTGAAAAGCTAAGCTTGTTTCCCTGCTTCACCAGCCTACTTGACTGGTGGGTTCCCAGGCAATGCCTGTTGGAGTCAGGGACTGTGTCCTTGGCCTGTGTGTTCAATGCTTTAAAAGAAAACAGAGGAAATAAAAACAGTACTCAAAGTTAGTTTATTGTCTAAAGTGTCATTCAAATAATCATATATGTTGAGGCTTCATTGTTATACACCATGGGAATTGTATAAAACAGTGATAATAGATTTTTAAAATGTCATTTTAAAGAATATAATAGAATCCACTCCCCTAGAGCTTTAAAGACCTCAGCTGGCATGTATCTTCATAAGTATTTTAGGGAGCATGATTCTACAAATCAAGATGAGGTAACATTTTGAACTTACTTTCAGTGTTGGAAATTTAATTTAGATAATAAATGTCTACTAAAGCTGGTATTTTTAATGTGAGGACTATATTCCTGGAAGAGGAAGCATTGAGAGTTCTGAAAGGAAGCTTCCCCTCAGTATCTTTGAAGTTATCAAAAAGAAATGTTTGTTTGTTTCATAAGTCATCAAAAAAAGAAGAAGAAAAAGAAAAAAAACAGTTTATAAAAGGTATCTCATTAAGTCACTTTTCTGAGTGTATAGGAATGCTTGAGTTCCAGGTTTTCTATTTTGTTGATGATGGAAAAAGATTTTTTTACTTACCATAAAGAACTTTTGGTGTGTGTTTTCACACCAGATGGTACTTTCTTATTTATTCACAATGCCATGGCATATTCCGATTTTAATTGTGCCATTTAGGACCATTTTCAGGTAGGTCATTTTTTCTGTGCTAGAAACACATTCAGCAAGTGTACTAATTGCTTTTCTTGTTGTTGTGACAAAAGTACCTAATAAAAGTAACTTAAGGAAATGTCAATTTTAATTCATGATTTGAGGGGATACAAACAACCGTGGTACAGATGCTGCAGTGGTTAGAGTGTAGGTCAGCTGGATACACTGAATCTGTGGCCAAAAAGCAGAGAGATCAAAGCAGATACTCAACCCCCCCCCCCCCCCACACACACACACACAACTTTCCTTTTTGTTCAGTCTGGGACCCAGCCCATGGAGTGGTGCTGGTCATATTCAGGGTAAATTTTCCATTTTCAATTAAATCTTTCTGGAAATACCTAACAGACAAGCCCAGATATGTGTCTCCTGAACTGTCCAAAATTAAATGAAAATAGAGAATGAATGGGAACTCTAGGCAAGAATTCTATCACTAAGGTTCATCCCTTAGCCCAAGACTAAAAACTCTGTATGTTATCTGGTAGAAGCAAGGGATGGGCTTTGTTTGGGTGAATCCATGCGTTAAGGGCATGGTTGGTGATATTAGGGGATGCAATAACTTTTAAGAGATGGAGCTAAGTGGGCTCTTGTTGGGTTACTGGAGGTATGCCCCTAAAGAAGAGCTTGCTGTGAGACCTTGGTCCCTTCCTCTTTTCTCTGTTTCCTGTATTATGTGAGTGGTTTGTTTTTACCACAAGCACCCACCACAATGCGCCAACTTCATCAAAATCCAAAAGCAATGGTCAGTGACTCAGTCTTGCACTGGAAGCTCTAGAACAATTAACCAAAATGCTATATTTTCTTTATAATTTGTATTGACTCAGGTATTTAATTATAGTGACAGAAAGCTAACTGATACAAAGTAAAAGGTTTGATTTTTCTATTGCTGTTCTGATCATATTGACAGTTCACATTTAAACCGAAGCTAAATTTTAGCTCAAAGCAAGTAGTATTGAGGAAGAAAGTAAATCTGGGGAATCTGGTGAATAATCATAGTGTTCATCACTCACTTTCAGGAGATTTCTAAGCAATCTCAGAACATGGCTGTCTAATTATCCTTCACCTTTATTTTCATAAATATACATTTTGTATAAGCTACCCAATAAAGGATGGTATCATTGTTCTCCTAATGTTATTATATTTTCTAGAATTTTCTAAGGGTGATAGGTTTAAGATTTTGGGTAAAATATGAATAAATATGGATATAGTCATATACATATATAATTATTGTTTTCTTGTTATACCCGCTATTTTATTAGCAGATATCTATAGTTAAAACTATAGATAATATAAAATCTTTTAACTTCCCTAATACCTAATGAATTAGTACTTTAAAATTTTAAAACTCTAATTTCTTTCATACCCATCTGAACACATAATACATACTTGTCTTGTTTTCAGATAATATTCTTTTGATTTTCTTTTCAAAAATGCAGAGTGTTAATATTTTAGCTGAAATTATTTTAGAATTATTTTATATGGATGTAATGTTTTATATATACATTATTTTTTATATTTATTTATAGATCTCTTGCTTACTAAAGGAGATAAGAAGAACATATTTTCTAAACCACAGTTGAAACCAACAACTAAAAATGACTTAAAAAACTGTTTCAGGGACGGGCAAGGTGATGTACACCTTTAATTCTAGCACTTGAGAATCAGAGGCAGATGGATCTCTATGAGTCTAAGGTCAGCTTGTTCTGCAGAGTGAGTTCCAGGACAGCCAGGGCTACACAGAAAAGCCATGTCTTGAAAAAAAGCAAATTTCAGGTCAGTGAGACCCTGTCTAACAAAACTGTTTTCATCTCACAACTAATATATTAGAATACAGTTATTTGAGTCAAGAAATAAAGAAAATTAAAAAGAAAAAATATGAAATTGGAAAAAGCTGTAAATTAAATTATTATAAACACCATATTTTCTATTGTACATTTTATAACAGAATATGTTTTGATAGAATTACTATGCTAGTTAAATTTGATATGATTTTGAGATTAGTCATTTGAATTTATAGAAAAAAAAGAGTAAATTTTTAAGACAAGGTCTAGCCAAGGGAGTCTCAAACTCAGTAAGTAGCTGTGGTTGATCTTGAACTTCTGATCCTCCTGCCTCCACCTCTAAGTGTCGGGATTATAGATTTGTATCATCAGACCTGGTTTATGTGATATTGGGTATTACACCTAGGGCTTTATACATCTTAGACATAACATGAATGAGAAGTAAGTAAGATATTTTTCAATAATATAGTAACTCATTCAATTAAATATTTATCCAAGAATGTGAAGAATGCCATTCAGAGAATCCTTTTCGCTTACAAATGGAAAAAATACATAAATATAGCTGAAGTTGATGTTACTGCTTGGAAATAAATACACACACTGTTGGAATATGAAAGCTACTCCACTTTTTGAATCGTATGGCATATCCTGGAACAACTATGTTATCATCGACAGTATGATGATGCAAAAACAGTAGTGGAAAAGATTCTGGTCCTTTAGTCAAGACAGTTGCACCAAATTGTACTACTAGTCACTGTATTTTTCACCCCTGTGTATTTACAGGAAATTTTTTAAATTATAGTTTAGTTTAATAATGTCCTTGACAAAACAATTGGAATTTGTGCTGGTTAGTTATTGTTAAGTTGACACAAGTTAGGGTCATCTAGGGGAAAAAACTCAATTGATAAAATGCCTCCATCAGACTGGGCTGTAGGAAAGTCTATGGATGTATTTTCTTTTTTTCTTTTTTTCCGTTTATTTATTTATTAAAGATTTCTGTCTCTTCCCCACCGCCGCCTCCCCCTCCCCCAATCAAGTCCCCCTCCCTCGTCAGCCCAAACAGCAATCCGGGTTCCCTGCCCTGTGGGAAGTCCAAGGACCACCCACTTCCATCCAGGTCTAGTGAGGTGAGCATCCAAACTGCCTAGGCTCCCACAAAACCAATAGGTGCAGTAGGATCAAAAACCCATTGCCATTGTTCTTGAGGTCTCAGTAGTCCTCATTGTCCGCTATGTTCAGCGAGACCGGTTTTAACCCAGGCTTTTTCAGACCCGGGCCAGCTGGCCTTGGTGAGTTCCCGATAGAACATCCCCATTGTCTCAGTGTGTGGGTGCACCCCTCGCGGTCCTGAGTTCCTTGCTCGTGCTCTCTCTCCTTCTGCTCCTGATTTGGACCTTGAGATTTCAGTCCGGTGCTCCAATGTGGGTCTCTGTCTCTGTCTCCTTTCATCGCCTGATGAAGGTTAATATTCAGGAGGATGCCTATATGTTTTTCTTTGGGTTCTCCTTATTTAGCTTCTCTAGGATCACTAATTATAGGCTCAATGTCCTTTGTTTATGGCTAGAAACCAAATATGAGTGAGTACATCCCATGTTCCTCTTTTTGGGTCCGGCTTACCTCACTCAGGATAGTGTTTTCTATTTCCATCCAGTATTTTTTTAAGTAATGATTGATGTGGATGGGCCCAGCCCACTGAGGCCAGTGCTACCTCTGAATAAATAGGCCTGGGTAGTATAAGAAAGCAGCCCATCAAGCCATGGGGAACAAACCAGTAAACCAATTTTCCCATCATCCCTGAATTTGCTCCTATCCTGTCTTCCTTCAATGATTGATTGTGATTGAAGCATGTAAGCCAAATAAACCCTTTCTTCCCTAAGCTGCTTTTGGTCATGGTGTTTATTACAACAATAGACCAGATTAGGACAATGTTATTCTATTAAGTCTTTTGCTTTAATTAAATTAAGAAAAATTCTGTGGGATGACACTTTCATTACGTACTGAAATATGACATAGGTCTCATGGAAAAGCACTTGTTTGATCAGATAGCTGAATGATAGCCTCTTTTTTTTTAAATGGAACACCATTTTCATTTGAAAAGAAAACTGGCAAAAGAACCATGGCTAGACAGCAGGCATTTCCTCAAAATGAATGAAGTAGCCATGTTCCTGTAAGGAAAAGACCAGATAATATTTGCCACTAATGATAACATTTAACCTTTCAGGGAAAAGTGGAACATTGAAAAATCTGGGTCTACCTCTCTCTATGAATCTGACTTTTCTGAAGAGATCACTGATGGTAACACATATGGTATTACGGAAATTTTAAAAGTGAATGCATCAGAATTTGGAAGACCTGCCTAAAGCCATGAAATATTTTCCAATATTTTCTATATAATTAATATATATCATTGCAAATTCACACATGGTAAAAGTTTCACTCAAGGCACAAGACAGACCACTATATTGAATTGTAATAGAATCTGAACCATGGTTCATAGGATAGCAGAGTTCATGCTGTAATCTTTAATTTAAACACCATTACCAATTGTCAAGTTTGTTACAGAATCAAAAATAATATCCAAAATTATTAGAAAAGCTATTATAATGTTTATCACTTTTCCAACCATATAGTTATTTATATCTCAATTTTCTTCAAACAAAACAGGAAATGGTTATGGTTTGAAATGTTAGTTTAGGATGTGTTACATTTGTTTATGCTGTAGAACGTATTTTTAATTATGCAAAGTTGTGTTGCCTTCTTTTAAGTTGCATTTGTTTAACTCTATGAAGCTGTGCTACTTTGGCTGCCTAAAACACCTGATTCGTCTAATAAGGAACTGAGTGGCCAATAGCTAGGCAGGAAAGGGATAGGAAAGACTGTCAGGCAGAGAGAATAAATAGAAGGAGAAAAAAAAGAAAAGAGAGAGAGGTGTGAGAAAAGGGGAGAGGAGGCCACCAAGGGCCAGCCACCTAGCCATACATCTAGCTACGGAATAAGAAGTATTGGAAAGAAAGGTATAAAGAATAGCAAAAGGTAAAGCCCAGAGGCAAATGGTAGATGGAATAATTTATAAAAAAATTGGCTATAAATAAACCAAACTAAGACTGGCCATTTATAAGTAAGAATACGTTTGTGTGTATTTATTTGGGAGTTTGGTAGTAGGCCCCCAAAGAATTAAAAAAAATTAGAAGGTTGAATTCACAAGTAGACATGAAATCAAGCTACACATTAAAAGAGTTGAAAAACTGTAAAAGATTAACATTTTTCTTACTAATGTGTTGTAAATGATCATCTTTCCCATTGAAATGTTCTATTTAAATGTTTAAAAACTCTGTATCTTTGTTAGGTTATAGATTTATTTTAACCAAAGTAATAAACAGATAAGTAAAATTTTCTAAAATTTACTATTCAATACAGACAATATTGATTTATCCATATGAACAAGTGCTATTTGGGATTGTCAAGAAGTTTTAAGACTATGAAACGGGTCATGGGAACAAAACATTGGAAGACTGTATAATGCATATTTGTGACTTGCAGCTCCGAGCATTGTTAGAAATTTAGCCTCTTGTCCAATATGGATAGAGCTTCTGGGCAGAGTCAGAGTCTCACCTGGGTCCAATATGGATAGAGCTTCTGGGCAGAGTCAGAGTCTCACCTGGGACTTCGAGTATCACATATGAGTGCTGCGTAAACGCAAGTTCATTCTTAAAAATAAATGTATTTTCCTATTCTTAAATGATTTCATTATAAAATGGCAAAACAAGAGTAATTATTCTTCACTTTTAGCAGGTAAGACATATTATTAATAATAAAACACATTTGGATACTTTAAGGTCCACACTAGTCTTTTATCACGCACTTGGGAGGCAGAGGCAGGTGGATCTCTGTGAGTTCAAGGCCAGTCTTGTCTACAAGAGCTAGTTTTAGGACGGGCTCCAGCTACAGAGAAACCCTGTCTCAAAGAAAAAAACAAAACAAAAACAAATATAGAGTGTGTATCTCTTCTAAAGAGGCAAAAACATGAAACTTATACTTTATTCTCCTCCCTCTTACTTGGAATTGCCATTTTGTTCAGTTAAGTCTTATTGTGTCTGTGCTATATCAAAATATACTAATACATATCATCAGAAATAATATTTCAAGTACGTTTGTATATGTATATATAGTATATATACATCCATAAGCATACACAAATTATAACAGGTTCAAGAACTGGCAGCCTAAGAAAGGGTCAAATGTTTTGTAACCCAGAGGTAGGTTTCCTATTCCTCTTTAATTACAGCTATCCTTGCCAGGTTATAATTTATATCACACCCAGCAGGTAATAGAAACTCAATTTGTTGTCTGAGTGAGTAGTCTCATGGGAGCATGACTAACAAAAGCATCTGGACAATAATTCCCTGCATCAAAATAGGATCCAACTTTTAAGAGAAAGCAGCTGTTAAGGTTAGATTTTACCCTGCCCTTCAGTAAATTCGCCGAGAATAGCACACACCTCAGACTTTTAAAAGTCGCAGTTAATAGTGAAACTTGTTACGAATTTAGACTATAGACTGCTGAGGCTCAGGAACCTGCTTCCAGTAAATGCTGATGTAATATCATTTTAAATGTTTCAGCGGATGAAGGTTTGAAACAAACTGTCCTAAACAAATTAGAGTCAACAGTTCCTAATAGTTGTGGTTTAACTTAACTTTTTAAAAGTATCATCTAGTTTTATCCCATGCTTTTTCAGTCACAGTCCAGCTGGCCTTGGTGAGCTCCCAATAGATCAGCCCCACTGTCTCAGTGGGTGGGTGCACCCCCCGTGGTCCTGACATCCTTGCTCGTGTTCTCCCTCCATCTGCTCCTCATTGGGACCTTGGGAGCTCAGTCCAGTGCTCCAGTGTGGGTCT